>NC_056743.1:1764601924-1764611924 GCF_019279795.1 Protopterus annectens
ACAAGAGAGAGTGAGGACCTGAATACACAGCTATCAACACCTGCAATATGGAGGGTAAAGGATCACTGTGATGAGCTACCTGGACAAACCAAAAGGGGTGCTTAATCCAAGATACAGTAATGGGATGTCTGAGACACAAATACATATACAACATAGCACTCAACCACTTAGCACAAGAAATCTGCACAAATCCAAAAATAATGCGGAACAATTTGTAAATATTGCTCTTTTAAACTTAGAATGTTGCTAGAATAAAAGGTTTTGTGCTACTATGTATTTTCTGAAATATACGAAGTCTGAAACTCAAATGTCTGTCATTATTTAGTGACTTCAGTTCTCAATGATTTGCTAGAAAACCACAAATGTTTGGAGGAACAGACTAAAAACATGAGGCAAAAATCTGGAAATTTTGCGAAAATCTGGTCAGTTGAGAGGTATGATAAGCAATGAAAAATGATCTAATTCTGTACTTATGAAACAAACACCTCAATGGTAAAAGTATCAGAATACACATGGTGGGAGATTGACCCCACAGGCGTCATTACAGAATGGAAGCAGAGCATGTTAACCCATATGTCCAAACAAATGTCAGTAGGCACACACACACACACACACACACACACACACACACACACACACACACACACACACACACACACACACACACACACATGCGTATGTAACATTCAATACTCATACTGATACCTTTGGACTATGGAAGTTATCAATGAAGTGGCAAGAAAGTTGTGAAAAGTATACCATGTGACACTACAGCTATACTACTTTTAATACTAAAAGCTGTACATTCTAAAGTAAATGTACTCAACTCCTTTAGGTACTGCAATCTCCTCTTTTGCAACTGCTTAGTCACTACTATGTCTCAGGGGTTATGGAGCAAAAAACAGTACTATACAAGATCTGTGGATGGCATACACTGTCAGATTATATGTGTAGCTAAGATAAGTTATACTTACAGTACGTCGGTGATGCCTGATTGCAGCACCTCATGTCACTGTAATGGTGACATTAAAGTTTCCCAGTGTGTCAGATGCCAGAATTCATCTTTGATGACAGCCTGTGCTAAAGTATTCCAGGCTTCATTCTTATCCTAAGGCCCTTGATAGCCACTCTCCAGTAGACTCTAACAGTAATCCTTATGGAGAAGGTAAAGAAAGATTGTTGACTCTTCCACACACCACCTCTGCACTCTAAAAGAGAACTACCCTCTCCTTCTCCAGCCATGATGTCTCACCTTGAAGACTCACAGGGAAAAATGTTAAAATCAGTCCGCAAAGCAGTTCTGATATGTACCATGTGGAGACACCAACAGGCACTGACAGGCACTTCATCTGCATGATAGATAGCGGGCTAGGAAAAAGTATACACTTTATTATCATAGCTCACAATGGCACTTTAAGGTGTGAAGCATGACAGCCTTCTATCCTTGTGTATGTTGTTAAACAAGCAGAGTCTACAACAGCTCACTTTAAATAAGGCTAAAAGCGGAATTACATCATGAGTCATGACCTGGACCACATATGTGTGGAGCTGCCCACAGTGACCCAGGCATGAGCACAGCATTGAGAAGACTTCAGTGTGATGGTCAGCAGGTGTTCTCATCGTGCAAATTGAGTGATTTAAAAGCAATAATAGCTTGAGACCTAATTAGCATAATTATCATGCTCAGACAGATGAATCTGCATAATATAAGCATGATGGCAGGCAGAGAGCTTCATTGCACTATGGAAGAAACTATGGAGCAGCCAAGTTTATGACCTGAAAAAGCTGAATAACAGAAGAATTGTTCAAACAAGCCTGCAGCCCAGCTTGTACATGGCAAGCGTTACTTTATACAAGTCTGTCTTTTCTTTTTTTTTTTTTCCATAATAAATTTTTATTGAAATATATTTTCCAAAAACATTACAAAAATACAATAAACATCACACACATAATACACTATAACTACTACAAACCATTTATACAATATCTACATGCAATGCTTCCTATATTTAATATATTCCTAAAATCAGTATCATGCTAATATAATATTGAAGACCTTTTCCCATATTTTCGGGTTATTAATATTTTTGTTAGTTTGTTTCAGAAGTAATTTATGTGCTAGTATATGCTTTATAGCCACAAGCTTAAAATTATTCCATGATGTCTTATGTGGTTCTAGCCAATTTGTGGCTATATAGAGTTTCATCAGCAAAAAATATTCATACAAATAATAGTTTGCGATCTGGAAAGCTCTCTTGGAGGAATGTGTAGAATCATAAATTCCCATGACAGTGTAGAACTTTGATAACCCATCTTTTGCAGTTGTACTTTAAGAGAGTTCCAAAGTTTATATACGCATTTACAACTCCAGAACATATGAAGAAGATCCGCTGTTTGATCTGCACAGTATGGACAAATTGGAGAATTCCTAGGGTTAAATTTATGTAATCTAAGATGTGTGTAATATGCATTGTTCCAAATCATCAATTGCGTGTACATCAGTTTTGAAAAGAAACTGATTTCCTAGTTATATCAATTGCTTTTAATATCTGATTGTCTGTTACTGTTACTTTTTTACCCAATACTCTGAAAGCAAAATTTTGTCCTGAAATTTCAAATCCTTAATTAATTTATATGCAGTTGCTATAAATTTAGTGTCTTGTTGGATAGCTTGCCACAATTCAGAGCACTTATCCACAAATCCGGCTGCAGGTTTAAAGTTCCTAAAGTAGCTCAAGGCAAGTTCTTTAACTTGTCTCATTATAACAATGTAACTTCTAGGTAGATTCATTTCCTGTCTAATTTGTAAAGCCGATAAGTCAAATTTATTAAAAACATCAAATAGAGTCAGATTAAGTATTAATGGAAATTTGCTGAGATCGATCAGCTGATTATTTAGTTTAAAATTAGGATTCCTGTGGAAAGGTTGAAGAACCATCATATATTGCAATAAATCTACGGACTGAAATAAAGTTTGCAAAGATGAGACACAGGTTATTATGTGGTCCATGACCCCATATTTTATCAGACTAATTTTGTCCATAAAGGGCAATGCTTTAGGATTTATTTTCCTATCCACAAGTCTGTCTTTTCAAGTACTGCTGCTTTTCACTGTTATTGAACCTCTTGACATTATAACAAATAGATAGATTTGTCAATACGTATATTGCAAAGGCATACTGAGAGGGAGTTTGCAAGGATAAAGCACTTGGCTGAAGTGAGCATAATGTGAGACATACCATCAGCTCATACTCAAACATCCTGCTTAAAATAACTTGCTGGACTTCTGATACCACTTTTATTAAATAATTCAGTCTGTTATATACATTGCACAGATGTCAATTGCAAACCTGTTTTTACCCCTCAGAAAATGAGTCATGTCACTTTGATTAGTTGAAGTGATATGGGTAATGCTTTGTGAGGGTCATTTGATCAGTAAACTTATGTGTGTCACATTAAAGAGTGTGGCTACAGATATACAACTCCATGCTATATAACCAAGTGGGGGGACTGCTTGATTAAGGATTTGGCAGGACCACATCAGATAATGGATGGTAATTCTACTGTTTTCCACACTTGCAGTGTCTAAAAACAGGGAATCAAAAACACACTGTGGACTTAGAGAAATCCACCTAGAAGCCAAAGTTCTCCAATGTGGAGCATTTGGTACTACTATAGTCTCTCCATCTCCATGATCAGTGGCTCTTTGGCCATACACATCTGATCAGGTCAACCAGGATGATAATGTTGTGGAATATGTCAATGCAGCTGATGGCCACAACCACAGTTATGACTTGGTGTGCTGCAGGGCCACTGATATCACATGAGCTGCTGGACAAACAGCTTGAGTCCTGGTATGGGAAGATAGTTCAGCAGGTAGGGGGCCATCAAATGAACCCACCCCCAAGGAGAATGGGGAGGTCCAGGCCTCTCTTAGGTGCAGTGGTACTTCCGCACAGTCCCACAGCACAGTGCTGGACACTGGGTTAGAACTGAATCAGCCACCAAGACATGCTACTTCAGATGTTCTTGAGCATGTGGAAGAAACTCTGTAAGAACTCTGCACCCCTCGGTCATTGCCCCAAATTATTACAGCTGTCTGATTTATAATACAGGGGTACATTAGAAATTCACCCTGCACAACCATTTGCAGAAATTATGCAAATGCACTATTTATCACATTACTATTTGTCAGCCTCAGTTGCATTTCTACTTTGGGTCATTTTTACACAGGAGATTGTGCTTTGTTGTTTTCACAGGTAATTCTTCATCCACCACCAGCACTATGGAACTGCTCCCACCTGAAGCTTGCGGATCTACTGCCAATGATAATGATGGTGGGGGTGAGCTGGCACAGTCAGGGAGTACAGTGAGTGTGTTGGACACAAAGAATCTAATTAGTGCATACTCTACACAGACCATGGACGTAGCATCAATGCCTGTGGATACTCAGGGTTGCTAAACTCACAGTGAGGCCAGGTTAATGTGGACACTATTAGTCATAGAAGTGTACTGGCCCAGGGTCTTCCCCTCACAGACATGAGAAGAGTGGGTCCACAGAGGGAGATTGGTAATAGTGGCTGCTAGAGACTTGGCTATTGTCCTTCCCCTGAGGTTGGTGTGTCAGAGGTTGTAATACAATGTATGGACAAGGCCATTGTTGAGGCAAAGACTAAGAGCACCCCAGCCTTGGCAAAGTTAGTAAGGATGATGCATGGTGGGTGTGATGACCAATGTGATTGCATGTTCCCTATGTGTGATTGTTTGGACAGATGCAGTCACATACTTGAATGCGGCATGTCCTCTTTCACTCACCTGCCTGGGTTGAGGAGCCATCCATAAGGCTGGTCTTCCACTACATTCACAGATGGCAGTCATCATGACCATGGACTACCAAGATCCCACTCCCCCCAATGCTAACACTTCCATAGTTATATCCATTTTGAAGGTGTCTACACACAGTAGGGGACTGCTCCATGGTCATGACAGTCATGACAGTGGCATGTTTTGTAGCAGGCATTGCCCACAAGCACATAGCACACCAGTATTTATCCAGGCTTGTGATACATCCAGTGCAACTCCTGGTAGATTGAGCCCTCATGGGCTGGGGTGTGCACCAGATACTGAGACCTCTGCCATGCATGCCTCAGACATGACCCATGCATTGAGATATAGTGTTGCAACTACTGCTAAGGTAGTGGCCAAGCAGACCTATGGTTCATCTCTACAGACCCCAAAGTATCACACACACAAACACAAACACCTGGCACATGCATTGAGCTGTAGTGTTGCAACTACTGCTGAAGCTGTGTCCAAGCAGAACCACAGTTCATCTCTACAGACCCCAGAGCATCTCACACACACACACACACACACACACACACACACACACACACATACATGCACTTCCACTGACATTGTCTCTTCATAAAGAGGTTTACATTAACTTATTACATCCGAGTGATGCCTCCAGGTGCATCTTCAGTTAACTCCTAGTGACGCCTCTAGGCGTCAAATATTGCTTGCTCATATTTGTATGAATAATTCTAAAACCATGCTATGTACAAGGTTTTAAAAGATTTCATCTTAAAGCTTACACAATAGCAAACTTAACTGCATTAATATTTTACCTCTGTATAGTGCAGGTAAATATATAGTAACTGTTGTTTTTATGACACTAATTTATATAGATAAAATGTTCACATTTTTCTAAATATCTCAACAACCAGGTAACACAGACAGAACTCCTTAGCCTCATATTAAAGGTCTCAGCTAGATGAATAAAATGCTGCTGTCCATATGCGTGTAGTTTGAGTGATTGCTGAGCTATTGTAAATTTTTACAAAATATTACAAATGTAATAATAGTTACTATGTTTACTTGACTTATAAAATTCAGTTTAAGACCTAAAACCTAAAGAATGTTGTTGTGTCTTTCGGCTTTTCCTGGTTAGGGGTCGCCACAGTGGAACGCCGGTCTGCTAATGATTGGCAGTAGATTTTTACGTGCTGAGTTGCCGGCCCTGACGCACAACCTCCAACGAAGGTACGCCCATTCACGCACGTCTCCACACAGAAGACACTCTAGCTGAGAATTGAACAGGACAACATCCTACTGTGAGGTGACAACGCTACCACAGCACCACCACCACAGTAAGAATACTACCACTATAAAAATAGTTTGTGCTGAAGAGTTTGCCATTTATACTTATTTAATAATACTTATGGTTCCAGAGATATGAACATTTGTTTGAAATGTGAGGACATGATTTGATTCTGTGAAAAGGCTTCGGCTCCACCCATTGGAAGTTACAGTGCAAACTTCCTGAGCTCCATTGGAGTGAATGAGTTAAAGTCCTCCTCACCACAACACTGACATGACACACAACAGCACATTTTACTTTCATAACCTTCACTACTCACATTTCCCTGCGTAAGACACCCAGTCCTATTCTTTCTCCACCTGTGCATATTATGATAACTGTGTCCTACCCTTTATATACTGTTACTTATGTTGGCTTAATCTGATGCACAGTGTGGCCAGCCTATATATGTGTAAGCACAGCCTGATGTTGGTTTTGCATGCATGACCCTTACTGTAGCTTATCGGCTTTACTCTTACCTCCAGTGTTCTAAAGTTCCATGCAAGCTGCTGCCACTTTGTTAGACCTATGACTCCTTAACTGGCCCTTCCCTTTTCCAAAGATCCTAATTCCAGTTATTTTATCTCTGTTACTACATTCACTGCTTCTAGTAAAGTTGATCTGGACTTTGATTTCCATTTTCCAGCAATTGCTATTTTTGGCAGCCACCATAATTAAACTCAGCAAGGCTTTATTATGTCTAGGCAATTCCAATTCTATAACGTAAAAAAAATCATGCTCACCTAGCATGTCTGACAGAGCTGCGTGGCTTGTTTTTTGAGTTAATTGTGTTCTTACTCCTGGTGGATATAGCTACTGCTCTGCAGCTATTAACATGCTTATATAAGGTTTCTGTGAACAGCTTTACATAGGCAGCAGTGTTCTCAGAGTTTATGGGGGCTTGAAATTTTGCCAGGTGATCACTTAGTATAAAGTTATGCTTAGAGTAGTTCCTGAACATTCCAGGGTTAGCTGGGGTTCTGCATTTTATTTCTTGAAAGGAGATTGTTTTGTGTTCTGACCTTACCAGACAGAACATTACACTGGGGGAGTGCAGTGCTCTCCCATATTAGTGAGCACTAGATCCAGTATGTTTGCACCACTAGTCACCGTAATCTGGTTTAGGGAGTTTGTGTTTACAAAATTCAGGAATCTCTGTGCCTGCACATTTGGTATCATATATGATTCCCAGTTACTTGTGGGGTAATTAAAGCTGCCCAAATATCATATCTGGTTGGAAGGTGAGTGTTACAGTAAGCTTAAATACTATGACATTCAACTTCCACATCCAACAAACAATCAAAAAAAACATCAAAAGTTAGTTCTGCTATATAGAGCTAAACAATATTTGACTGAAAGCAGCCAGATAACATTAGCTTCCACCTACCTGAGGCCTACACTTCTGTGTGCCTCACTTATTTGCACCAGTCTTCAGTCCACCATGACAAATAAAGTAAGCCAGTGCTATAATAAAATAGCCCATTTTGCTTCCAAGAAGAAATATTCCACACATCACTGTATTACCCTCAGACACGTAAATTTGCTTGAGCTATCTCACTTCCTCACCTGCACACTGATTAGTCTTTCACCCTGTAAAATCCCCTGCCCTAAGTGGTACACTACAAGTCCTACTCCGCCAATAAACTCTCCACTCCACTGACAAACATCTCCTCTCAATTCACAAAGCTTACAACAAAGCAGGAAATGCTCTTCACTCCAGTTGTATCTCAAAATCCTGAAACTCACTTCCTCCTGCAATCCGACTTCTCAACAGCGCACATATCTTCAAAGACAAAGCTGATCCCGCTTGACTCCTGGCTATATCCGTGCTATTTCCCAACGACTTTCTCTACTGCCTGATTTTCTTGCCTTCTACTCTTCTTATGACAAAATCCATATAATTATATCTTACCTATGCTTGTTTGATTCATAATTAACTGCTTTATTCACTCTCATTTTGCATATAACTAGAAATGAGTGGGTAAGTGACTCCAGAAGTCCTTTTGTTGTGCTGGGACTTGGGGCCCATTATCCCCCTATTCACTTTAGCTTCCTCAGTCATTCCATCGGTCAAGGCAGATATGTAGAGTTCAGAAAAGTCATAGATGTGTCTCAAATATATTCCCATTACATTAACATCTGGTTGGTGCTGTCAGTTCTGTACAATTCTACACATTTATTGGGTGTAGAATGTTTATGTGTAGCTCCCTGCTGAGGTGATATCAGGAGTTATACTGGAGTAAGTGAATTTTGAAACTTCAACAGAATTTAATGAAATGTGTATATTTGAAATCCTTGAATTCTGTGATATCTGTATCTTTATGTTTAAAAGTCCTAATGGAAAATGTCACTAGTTTATGATCTGACTTCAATGAGGAGGGAGATACCAGAGAAATAGTGCATAAAGAAGCTGTATTCGTAAGGAGTGGACCAATAATATTATGTCCTTCATTGGGTTTGTTAGCAGTCTGTTCCAAGAAACTTTTGTTTACGAAATCTAGGAAGTTCTGGGCACATCTTTCATTTGAGGTATAGATGACTGATGATGGGTAGTTAATGTTGCTCAAAATAATGAAGTATTTGTTTTCAGGGCATTCATCAATTACATCTTAAAACTTGATTGTCAGGGGACATAGAGGGTGCCCTGTAATGGGATATAAACTGATAACTGATTATGTTTAGTGTGATTTGGAGCTCAAAGTGCCCTGTTTGTGGGTCCCTATGGATATTGTCCTTGACAAATATGGAGATGCCACCATAGCTGCCCTTGGGTTTGTAAACATGGTAGGTGCAAACCCCAGGTAGGGAAAGAGTGCCTTCTTATCATCCAACTCATTCCCTCCAGTACAGCTCTTTTGAGTGTGTACCTTTAACTGCTAGTGGTTGTGGCTTGAGCCTTTAAAGAAATAACATTATTGCCTTACAGATCTATCAAATACTCATTGACAGAGGTCAAATACAGTAAAGTCTCAGTTAACCAGAACTCAAGTAACCAGCATTCGCAACCAGCAAAAAATGTTGAAGAAATACAGTACAATTTTCATGTGTTGCACTTTCTGTTTGAACCCCGCAGAAACATACCTTATGTTTGTTAGAGTTCTAGAGTTTTAAAAAGGAAGACAGGAATACATTTTCTCTCTCCCCAACCTGAGAACAAGTCAAACCAAACAAATAGTATAGGGTACAGTATTACTCAGGCCTATTTTTAATAGTAACTCTCAAGCAACCAGAAACTACAGTTAACCGGCATCTACCAATCCCCATGGGTGCCAGTTAACTGAGAGTTTACTGTATCAATACAATTGTGTTTCCTGATTTGACTAAGATATCCAGCCCTACAAGACATGGAATTAGTACATTTTATGTTCTTACTGAGTTTACTGTTACAGTTGTGCAACATTTTGGAGATTATTAGTAATCTAGGTGAGATTTCCTACTGTTTTAACTCTAATGAAAGTGGAGAAAATGCCTAGCCATTTCTAGGCCTCGGATTGCAATTGAACCCTGAATACTGGTTTACGTTTAGGCAATGTGCTCAACTGAATTATTATTATTTATTTATTTTATTGCCTTTTCAACTTTTGTGTATGCTATTTTTACTGGAAAAAGTTAATTAAATTTGGGAATTCCATCCAGTTTATTTCTCTAACAGCACTGTAATGATGAATTCAGTTGGGGAGTTTTATAGCATATCTGCCAATTTACTATAGCTCTGCTCAGGTTTTGAAAGCTGGGCTGAGTGTATGTTAGTAAAGATAGGAGCAGAATAGGAGAGTATGGACATTAAGTAAACAGTTGTTTATGTTTGTGAGTACATGTGGTGAGGAAGTATTTAACACTTTACATTAGGCCAAGTTT
>NC_056743.1:1764621924-1764639424 GCF_019279795.1 Protopterus annectens
GCTTGATTACATATCTGTTTTACATTATTTAAGTCTATGTTATGGCCTGTTAACTGGGAGAGTTATAGTAAAACATGAAAGTCTACAAGGGGACCACTGAAGCTTAAAAGAGGACCAAGAATTTCAAAAATGCTGTGCAACTTAATCAGTCAAACAATATACCTAGTGATGTTCATGGGAACAGATCCCAAGTTTATCTGGTGAATGTCCCAGTCACATCAAAATACCGAACATATACACCTAGTGTGAAGATTGGGTAAAGACAGGTGAAGGCTACCAGCCTAGCCAGATAGAATTTTGGAGATAATTCTGTCATCTATAAATATTAATGTAAACCGCAGGCTTGTTGTCTTAAATGGTAAAAATAGTGTTACATGTGGAACTGGAAAAAATGTAACAACAGTGCACTCTACTGACCAGGTAAAGCATGTTGTGACCCTTTGATGTTAAAACACGGCTCCGGCCGGTCTAGATGAAGGAATTTTTGCTATTGTTTTAAGGTCAGAGTTAATGGCCAGAATTTGCATGCATACATGTCCTTAATGGCTTTGCTTCCTGACCTGGTGTGAACTTACTAAAGAATGTAGCATGTTAGCCTGGGAACCCCAGGAAAGTGAGAAGAATGATGTAATGTGAGTCAGGACTGTAATATCAATTAAAACAGAGAGAATCAGAGAGCATTAAGCATTTTTGTCTTGACCATCCAACTCGCCAGCATTGTCTTGCTCTATATGTAAGTTTATCTTAGACTTGTGTATTTTCTTAGAAATAGTTAGAAACTAGAAAGATTAGACTGTGTTTTTCTGTGCTGTCAGAACTGTACTACTGAATTATTTTAAGTATTTCTCTGTGATCTCTGAACTCCTGACTAGCACTGTGTAGTAAAAAGTATTGTCTTGTGTTTTGACTATTTGTTATTAAATATTTTAAACCCTTTCAACTGTGGCTGTTTTTGTAGCGGTAGAGATAATTTAAGCTCTTTAGACTACTTGCATGTCTTTGGTAAAATTGTGCTTTACTGTGTGTATTTGTTAACCTTTCCTCCTACATGAGACACCCCTTACTGGTGTTAATGGTCAGGATTGAGGCTCCTTGATTGCTGGGCCAGGGCACAGGCATCACATATTGTTTGTCAGTGGTGGGATATCCACACCACATATTAATTGGTTGGCAAATACTAATTGGCTTATAGTGGTGTGGGTAGAGTAAATTCCTGTAGCTTGTGTATAGTGAGCTCTGATGATGTTTTATACTCTAAATCAGCCATGAATACTCAGAGTTCAGATCACAGTTGTTTTATTTCTTTTATTAGTTTAGTTAGTCAGGGTGAACAGGCAGCATGTCAGCAGTGGAGTATGGAATGCTGACAAGGATCCAGCTGGTGGAGATGTGCCAGGCTAGGGGACTGGTGCATGGAAACCTGAGTAAGGCAGACCTGATTGCAGCCTTGGTTACAGCTGCATCAGAAAACAGCAACCAGGAGGACAATCAGACTAGCAGTGGAGATATAATACCCTCAGAGAATGGACAGCTCAACCTTTCTACAGAGGATTTAAAAATCCATCTGGAGCTAAAGAGACTTGAGTTGGAGGCCATGTGTTTGGGGACAGAAGCAGCTGAGAGACTGAGGAGGTTACAGACTGAGAAGAATGAGAAACTGCTATGCCTGGAAACTGAGGAAAAGGAGCAGCAGAGAAAGTATGAGAGGGAAATGCTGACTCTTCGCCAGAGTCATGGAGGTAATGGGAAAGGAAATAACTGGACCCCAGAAGCACAAAAGGTCAGTAAATTTCTTCCGCAGTTTAAAGAGGGGGATAATTTTGATAGTTTCATTCATATGTTTGAGAGGGTATGCAAACAGTATGGTGTTGACCAAAGGCTCTGGGTACTGTTCCTGACCCCCTTACTCCATGGTAAAGCTGTAACTGTTTTGTCAAAAATGTCTGACGTTGCATGTTTTGATTATACCGCTATTAAAAATCCCTTCTAAGAATTGTTTAAGCTAACACCTGAAACATACAGGAATAAGTTTCTTGAGCATAGATACAAGGCAGATGAAAGTGTGTGTGAATATGTTGCTGAACTTAGCACTTATTTCCATAGGTGGGTGAGTGGATGCCAGGTCACCACTTTTGAAGGGCTGGCAGACCTTTAGGTGAGGGAACAAGCCCTTAGCACTTTACCTGATGACACGAGGATCTGGTTAGCTGATAGACAATGTGCCACTTTAGATGAGTTTGGGACGAAGGGTGACCTATACCTGGCAAGCAGGGCAGCCCTGCACAGGAAAGGGACCCCCAGTACTGCTCATGGGTCTAAAGGATCCCATGGTGGTCAGCACAGACTGCCCCAACAGAATCTGCCAGTAGCAGGGGAAGCCACTAGTCCAGGTACACATCCAGGAGCTAGGTTTAAATGTTTTGAATGCAATCAGTGGGGCCATGTGGCATACAGGTGTCCACAGAGGCAAGGTGGGGAACAAAACGTGAGTGAGCCAGTAAGTGGGAAATACAAAATGCCAATAGTAAGTTGTCTTGAGACAACAAGGGTACCAAACTACCATCCTGCAGATGTCCTGATAGGGAAGGATTTGGATGAGGCAGTACCATGCTTTTGTGCAGTTACACGCAGTCAGGCTAGGAGACAAGCATGTGGGTCTGGTAGCCTGGGGGAGACCCAGACAGACTGCATACCTGCAGCCAGGACTGGTGAGGTGGTTACGTCAGGGAGGGAGACTGAATGTGAGCCACAGCTGCTTGTGGGTACTGATGTTCCCTGGGACAGAATGACTGCAAAGGTAGAGATGTGTAGTAGTACTCAGGCTGACATTGAGACACCACTCTCAGAGAATGCCAAACTTCCTGTGGAAGGGGAGCTGGGAAGGGTTACAAGGAGAGAGTTGAGACAGGCTCAGCTCTCAGACCCCACATTGCAAGGCCTGAGGCAGGTAGCTAGGGAGGCAACTGATTCTCAAGGAAAGGGGGAATCTGTATACTGGGACAAAGGGTTACTATATAGAGAGTGGACCCCTGAGGGAGGACTGGAAGGTGAGAGAGTACAGCAGTTGGTAGTGCCTTGAGCCTACCATCTGGCACTTCTAGCCATAGCCCATGATATTCTCTTTGCAGGTCATATGGGCATAAATCGCACAAAGAGGCATATTATGCAGAACTTCTATTGGCCTGGAATTTCCAGAGATGTAACAGGGTATTGCAGGACCTGTGAGCAGTTCCAAAATGTAGGCAAGGCAGGAGACAAGGTGATAGCTCCTTTGATGCCTTTGCCTGTGACTGAGGACCCATTTCAGAGGGTACCTATGGATATTGTGGGTCCTCTGAGTACCCCAAGTTTCACAGGGAAAAAGTATATCCTAGTGGTGGTGGATTATGCTACACAATACCCTGAGGCAGTGGCTTTGTCCTCCATTGAGACAGAGAAGGTGGCAAATGCTTTGTTAAAGATTTTCAGTAGGGTAGGTTTTCCAAAAGAAGTACTGACTGACAGAGGTGCCAATTTCATGTCAGACCTGCTGGCTTGTCTGTGGAAGTGCTGTGGGGTGAAGAACATGAAGACCACTCCCTACTATCCCCAGCCTAATGGTCTTGTTGAGAGGTTAAACTCTACAATCAAGTCCATGCTATGGGCATTTGCAGATCAGTTTAAGAGGGACTGGGACAAATATTTGCCCCATCTGTTGTTTGCTTATAGACAGGTTCCCCAGGAATCCACAGGTTTTTCACCCTTTGAGTTGCTGTATGTGCATAGGATGAGGGGTCCTCTAGATTTAATTTGAGATGAGTGGGAAGGTGAGTGCAAGTCTCACAAGGAGTCTGTTGTGGCATATGTCCTGAACCTCAGGACAAGGCGCAGGGAACTCATGGGCTAGGCCCAGGAGAACCTGGCAGAAGCCCTACAACAGAAAAAGGTGTGATATGACAGGAATGCTCGAGCTAGAGAGTATGCTGTGGGGCAGCAGGTAATGATTCTCATTCCTGTAAGACACAACAACCTGCAAGCAGCATTGGAGGGATCCTACAAGGTGGTAAGAAAGGTAAGTAATGTTAACTACATGGTGGAACTGCTAGGCAAAAGGCAGGGGCACAAATTGTACCATGTTAACATGATGAAACCTTACCATGATAGGGAGGCCCTTGTGCTGAGCATTTGCAGTGGATTGCAGGAGGAGTCTGAGGGAGATCTGGTGACTGATCTCCTCAGTGAGGCTCAGGCTGACACCTCAGTGGAAGGGGTAGTAATGTCCCAGCAGCTCTTTCCTACCCAGGTTCGAGAAATCCGAGCAGTGTTGCAGGAATTTGGGGACATGTTCACTGGGAAACCAGGGTGCACCCACCTGGTGCAGCATCAGGTGGATACAGGGCCCCAAAGGCCTATTAGGCAGGCCCCTTATAAGAGTGCCTGAGAGAGTCAAACAGACTCTGAGGGAGGAGGTACAGGAGATGTTGGAACTAAGGGTGATTCAAGAGTCCAACAGTCCCTGGGCCTCTCCAGTGGTGCTGGTGCCAAAGAGGGATGGCAGCACCAGGTTCTGTGTGGACTACAGGAAATTAAATAGTCACACAGAGTCAGATGCTTACCACATGCCTAGGACAGATGAGGCCCTAGAGCAGCTGGGTGGGGCTAAGTATCTTGCAACTATTGATCTTACCAAGGGTTACTGGCAGGTGCCATTGACTCCAAGTGCTAGAGAGAAGTCAGCTTTTGTGACTCATTTTGGCTTGTATGGGTTCACAATGATGCCCTTTGGGATTAAGAATGCTCAATCAACCTTCCAGAGTCTGATAGATAATATTCTAGCAGGAGCAGGAGGGTTTGCCCTTGCTTACCTAGATGATATTGCCATCTACAGCCATTCCTAGCAAGAGCACATTCAACATGTCAGGGAGGTACTGGGCAGACTACAGAGGGCAGGGTTGACCATTAAGCCAAGAAAATGTCAGGTGGGTATAGCAGAGGTATCCTACCTAGGACATAGAGTGGGGAGTGTTAAGATAAGGCCAGAACCTGCCAAAGTGGAAGCCATTCAGGCATGGTCGGCACCAGTTACTAAAATGCAGGTGAGAGCATTTTTAGGGACAGCAAGGTACTACAGAAAGTTCATCCCCGTCATAGTACCATAGCTGTTCCCCTCACAGACCTGACAAGGAAAAACAGGCCAGATAAGGTAATGTGGACTCCAGCATGTGAGCAGGCATTTCAGAAGCTTTGGGAGGACCCCCTGTGTTAGCCAGTCCAGATTACAGCAAATAATTTGTTGTGCAGGTGGATGCTTTGAACCATGGGGTGGGGGCTATACTTAGCCAGATTTCTCCAGAGGGGGTAGAGCACCCAGTGGTTTATCTCAGTCATAGGCTCCAACCCAGGAAGGAATGCCATGCAGTTGTAGAAAAGGAAAGTCTAGCCATAGTGTAGGCACTGCAGAAATGTCAGCCTTATCGATATGGAAGGAAATTCACTGTTATGACAGATCACCACCCCCTAACATGGTTAAACAGAGCCAGCCAGAAAAATGCCAAGTTGCTAAGCTGGACCCTGGGGTTGGAAGCATATGATATGCCCCTGCAGCACCACAGTGGGATTAGCGATGCCAATGCAGATGGTCTCTCAAGACAGGAAATGGGCTAAGGTACACTCAGATAGACCTAACTCCCTCAAGCAGCATTTCTCAAAGGTCACTTGAAAAACTAGCTTGGGTTCTCCAGAGGGGGAGATATGTGAAAATTGGGTGAAGATAGATGAAGGCTGCCAGCCTAGCCAGACAGAATTTTGGAGATAATTCTATCATCTGTAAATATTAATATAAACCACAGGCTTGTTGTCTTAAATGGTAAAAATAGTGTTACACGTGGAACTTGAAAAAATGTAACAACAGTGCACTCTACTGCCAAGTAAAGCATTTTGTGACCCTTTGATGTTAAAACACGGCTCCAGACGGTCTAGATGAAGGAATTCTTGCTATTGTTTTAAGGCCAGAGTTAATGGCCAGATTTTGCATGCATAAATGTCCTTAATGGCTTTGCTTCTTGACCTGGTATGAGCTTACTAAAGAATGTAGCCTGTTAGCCTGGGAACCCCAGGAAAATGTGAAGAATGATGTAATGTGAATCAGAACTGTAATATCAGTTTAAACAGAGAGAATCAGAGAGCATTAAGCATTTTTGTCTTGACCATCCAACTCGTCAGCACTGTCTTGCTCTTTATGTAAGTTTATCTTAGACTTGTGTTTTTCTCTTAGAAATAGCTAGAAACTAGAAAAATTAGACTAGGTGTTTTTCTGTGATGTCAGAACTGTACTACTGTATTATTTTAAGTATTTCTCTGTGATCTCTTAACTCTTGACTAGCACTGTGTAGTAAAAATTATTGTCTTGTGTTTTAGATTATTTATTATTAAATATTTTTAAACCCTTTCAACTGTGGCTGTTTTTGTAGAGATAATTTAAGCTCTTTAGAGTACTTCCATGCCTTTGGTAAAATTGTACAAAGCCATTTCAATAGCTTTAGCCCTGGGATATACTACCAATTGGATAATAATATTGCACAGTAATAATTGGACACCCTTTTAAGGGCCTTTGAGTAGCTGATAAATATTAGTGGGTGGTGACAGCTGGTACTAGCCTATAGTCTGGAAAAAAGGGCACAGCTGGAGAACTAGACCAGTTTACAGGCTTTGCTGTATTCTGGGCTGTGGTGTAGTTCCTGTATTATCCATTACCTTACTTGGATAGAAGGAAGTTTCTTTGCTCAAAAGTGGGAGTGGGGAGCCTTGAGCAGCCTACCTGTCCCTGTCGGAGGTGACCTCAGCACAAGAGCTGTAGTAATTGGTTGTTTTGTTCCATTTCTAGCTCTTTTGAAGTTGCCTGTTTAAAATCCGCCTCTGGGCGTTTTTTTCTGGCTATACTACTCAGACAAGCTCCTCGTGGTCCTGCAGAGTGGTCCTAGCTACAGAGAACTCAGAAAAGCGACTACTTTCTGGATTTAAGTATCTTTGCTGTTTTTTTACTTGAAATACCTTCTCTAGCTTACCCTAAACAAGCTTAAACTGTTTTTTTAGCTGTTTGCTGCATTATTTAATATCTGCATTTAAAAGTTACATTTTAGTCGAATTTGATCGAAAGTTTGTTGTTTGTTTGTTTAATTTAACTGTTGAGGCTACCCACTAAAGTGTGCTAGCCTGTGTAACTGATTTATTACTGTTTCTGCATTTTCTGTGTGTTTCTATCTAAAAACAAAAAAATAATCCTTGTTTTCCCGCCTCTCCTCGACTAGTTTAGAACAGTTTACAGGCTTTGCTGTATTCTGGGCTGTGGTGTAGTTCCTGTGTTGTCCATTACCTTACTTGGATAGAAGGAAGTTTCTTTGCTCACCAGTGGGAGTGGGGAGCCATGAGCAGCCTACCTGTCCCTGTAGGAAGTGACCTCAGCACAAGAGCTGTAGTAATTGGTTGTTTTGGACCATTTCTAGCTCTTTTGAAGTTCCCTGTTTAAAATCCGTGTTTGCGGCTTTGTGATTGTGCATAGCGCAGCGCCGGTTAAGCAAGGTTAAACTTCTTCTGGCTCCGGCAAGTCTTCTCTTCAAATTTTCCCTTAAGTATAATCAGACTACTCGCTATATTATAAGCCTAGCACTTGTTCTCAAAACCTCTCTATTAAGTAAGCACTCTCATACTAACTAAGCACTACATCCACCTACCACCCCTGTGAATGTCCACTTCCCTTAAAGGCACAGCACTCCTTTATACTGTTCTAGCATGTCGAGTGGTTGAGTACTGGCATCCGCTCCAGTTCAGCTGGTTAATCTGGGTATCTTGAGACAATGCTACAATTGCCTCATGTACACAGACAACCCTCTCCTCCTCCCAACAAACACAAATACATGTGAGAGATGCAACTATATAGCCAAACTGGAGGCTGAACTCTCTCAACTCAGGGCTGGCATGACCAGACAGGAGGAGATGGTAACCGCACATACAGCAAACCCAGTCCCACATAGACCTACCACAACTGCAAACCAAACACATAAAAACACAAAGACATACTCGGAGGCTCTAATAAAAAACTTACCAAAACAACAGAGGCTCCCAAAGCAGACATCCAAAAATCCACCACCTCAAAACAAAACACATGCAACATATACTTCAATAAATCAGTGTGTCAATCAATCACAGCCCTTAAGGCCAAACACCATGCCTGATGCACTAGTAGTAGGTGACTCTATAGTCAGACACACTGATGTCTCGCTTACCAGGCTGAACAAGGAAGGGGTGACTGTGAGCTGCCTATCGGGAGCTAGGATCCGCCACATAACACACGCACTCAGGTCATTCCAAAGCAAATACAAATATGACTCCGTCATTGTCCATGCTGGCGTGAATGACCTGAGGACCTCCTGGACTACATGAAAAGAGACATAGACGAGCTCTCTGATTATGTAGCCCAGGCTGGTATGACCCTGACCCTGAGCAGCATCTTGCCCTCACCAAGAATGATGCCACAATACAAAGACAAGATGATCAGCTTTAATAATTGGCTCAAGTACTGGTGTCATTCTAAGGGGATCAATGTCTGTCTGCCTGGGATGACATGTTGGACAAGCCACGCTGCTTGAGGGATGGCTTGCACCTGTCACTACTGGGCTTCCGCATATTGGCTAAGGCTCTTGCCACCCCCATAGTGCCTTTTTTAGGCAAGGCTCAAAAGACAAACCCACCTCCTTAGATAACAAAAATGGAAAAAACTAAGGGTAATGCTGCTCAACGCCAGAAGTCTAAATCTCAAGATGCAGGCACTCGATGCACTCCTCAGTATGGAGAACATCGACGTCTGTGCAGTAACTGAAACCTGGTTCAAGGCTCCTGAGAGCACCCCAGCGCTACCAGGCTATACCTCGTATCATACTTTTCGGCCCCAAAACCCGGACCAAACCACAAAGGGAGGGGGAGTGTCCATATTCATCAAGGACACCCACACCTCCAGGTTAGTAGCAACACATGAAGCATCGGAGACCATACAGGTGCAACTAACCATAGGCAAAACTGCTATACAACTGGTAGCATGTTACAGACCACCTTCCCAATCTTAGGAAACCCACTCAGCCTTCCTGAAGACATTGGAGGATATGAATGTATCACAAAATACCATCATACTGGGAGACTTCAACTACCCTAACATAGATTGGGTACATTATTCTAGCCCTAACACCCTAGCCCAAAGGTTCCTGGAATTCATAAATTCAAATGCACTGGAACAACTAGTCACCTCTCCCACTAGGGGAGATAATATACTAGACCTGATCATCACAAACATGGGGACAAAATGCTCCACACCAGAGGTATACCCCTCACTAGTGAGATCTGACCACAAACTAATCACCCTGGATATACATATCCCACCTCCACCCCCAGCACAAAAGACCACAGTGAAAAACTTCTCAAAAGCAGACTTCACTCTTCTTAAGACTGAGATGGTATCCTTTAAGCCCACTGGGCCAGTGGATACCACATCCCACAATGCTGAATCCTTCACAAATGCTTTCTATGGACATCTCCAAGAATGCATGGATCATGCAATCCCAAATAAATCCAAGTCCCTCTCCACCAAAGGCAAGCGTCCAGTCTGGTGGACCTCAGCCATAAACAAATTGTATAACAAAAGAAGGAAGCTACTGCACGACAGAGCAAAATCCCATAAAGGGAAGACATCTCTGATCAACATTAGCAGAAAACTACGTTCTCTCATAAAAACATCCAAGGCCAACTTTGAGAGAAAAATCGCTAAGGACACTAAAGATAACCACAAAGCCTTCTTCAGCTATGTTAGAAACCTGGGTGGAAACCCTCAGATAACTCAGAGTTAAGTTCACAACAACAAAAAATACACTGAACCCACAGATATTGCCAACATTCTGGCTGACAGGTTCAGTGCAAATTTCTCCCCTCCCTCACCCTCAAAAGAAGAAATACTTATCCCAGCTGAATGTAATCTCCCTGTCATCTCAGATGTCCAGGTGAGAGCCGCCCTCAGCAAAGCTAAAAACACAGCATCAATGGGACCTGACGGTATCCCGGGTTGCGTGCTACGTGAACTCCAAGAGGAGCTAAACCCGCACATAAAAATGCTATTTAACCTTAGCCTTACTACAGGATATGTACCTGAACACTGGTGTACAGCAACAGTGGTCCCACTCCACAAAGGGGGTACCTCTACAGACCCTGGGAACTACCACCCCATAAGCTTAACCAGCCTGGTCTGCAAAGTTATGGAAAGAATCATTATGGAACTCATAAACAGAGACATTGGGGACCTACAGACACTTGACCCCACCCAGTTCGGCTTTGTAAAGTGCAGATCCTGCCTTTTGAACCTGGTTGACTTTTTTGAAACAGTCACTAGAGCCATTGATGAAGGCAAAGCAGTCCATACAGCCTACCTGGACTTGGCTAAGGCTTTCGACACAATACCCCACTCAGGCATCATTGATAAGCTCAACAGCTTAAATGTTAACCCTTATGTCACTAGATGGGTTGCAAACTGGCTAAAGGACAGAACCCATAAAGTTAAAATCACTGGAGCAATGTCAGACTCAAAGCCAGTCACAAGTGGTGTCCCACAGGGATCTGTCCTGGGACCCCTCTTGTTCGGCATTTATTTCTCAGATGTTAAAGCAAATATGGGAGGGTTGTGGCTGACAAAGTTCACAGATGACTGCAAACTAGGCGCCATAGTCGATACACCAGCGGACACATACATCCTACAAAAAGGCCTCACAGAAGCGGACAACTGGTGCCGGAGTCATGGCCTTAAACTAAATGCCAAAAAATGTATAGTCATCCCCTTTGGGAAAAACAAAGTACCCACAAATTATCACATAGACAGCAACCCACTGAGTACGGAAAAAGTAATCAGAGACCTAGGGACCCAAGTCGACAGCGGCCTCTCATTTGACACCCACGTTGCCAAAGTGGTTAGAAAAACATTCTACCTTGCACACCTTATCATGAAGGGATTCACATCCAGATCCAAGGATGTCATTGTACCCCTTTACTCCTCCCTCATCAGACCCATGATTAAGTACAATGCCCCATTTGGTATGTACCTTGCCCGGCATTTGCAACAGCTGGAGAGACCACAAAAGTACCTCACCAAGAGGATCAAGGGTCTCCAACATATGTCTTATTCTGCCAGACTAAAGAAACTCCAGCTCTATTCAGTAGCATACCGCCTGCTCAGAGGTGATCTCTGCCTGACGTACAAGGCCATGTCCAATCAGGAACTGATGGACATGCTCCACCTCAAAAAATCCAAATCCATCAGAACCACGAGAGCTAAAGACTTAAACCTCGGCACAAGTATGAATAGGACATGCTGGAGGAATAGATTCATAACCCAGAGGCTTCCCATGCTCTGGAACAAGATCCCAGTTCATGTTAGGCAGAGCCCCTCACTGACTCTCTTCAAGAGAAATCTTGATGAGTGGATGGGAGATCGTAAGTTTACCCCAGGGGTCACATCTGTATCACTACTAGACAGGGGCACAGTAAACTAATTCTATTATATAAGGGGAGCTTCACTGTGTCACTACTAGACAGAGGCACAGTATTCTAAATCTGTTCTGTGCATTTTGTACCATTTTATTGGGTGGCAAAAGCCACATCACTATGGCTAGGCTTACAAATGCCCCAGGGCAGATAGCCTAGTACTAAACTATGAAACTATGAAACCTACGCCAACCTTCCCCAGGAGTGTCTGTGTGGTTGTATAAACACTTCTCAGAGTGTGTGTGTGTGTGTGTGTGTGTGTGTGTGTGTGTGTGTGTGTGTGTGTGTGTGTGTGTGTGTATGTGTCAGCTACTTGGGCAGGGACACAAAGCACCGGTTGGACAGAGAGGATGCTGGAGGTTTTAGCTTGCCCACTAGGCTGAGATCTGGACCCTATAGCTGTGCCAGTGAGGAGTCTTATTGGGGACCTGGAGAGCAAGAGAGTGACCATCCCCAAACTGACTGTGATCTCTGTGTGCTCTTAAGGGAAATTGCACTTTACTGTTGGTATTTGTTGTCCTTTCCTCCTACATGAGACACCCCTTACTGGTGTTAGTGGTGAGGATTGAGGCTCCTTGATTGCTGGGCCAGAGTACGGGCATCACACCTAGAGTCAGTGCAGTTGAGTTAACTGTGAATAAATGGTAGGGAGCAATTCTGGCAATATAGCACTGTCCTTTTTAAAGGAATTTCTTTTACCATTAATGTTTTATTACAAAGGAAAATTAAGGAATGTGGCAGAGACTAAATGAAAGTTATGCATTAGCTTTTAACATGTACATGTCCTTTTAACACATTTTGCATTCTCCATCCTTGGCATGTGTGTCTGTTAACACTGTAGTTATTACATAAGGTCACAGGCAGTGCTGATAGATACACACACCTGAGAAATGGTCCATTTACTGTAAATAAAGTTGCTGAACATACACTGAAGGTATGATTCAATGATTACACATTTGTGAAAGTAAAACTGATTGAAATGCATGTGAGCGGGGGCAGTACTAAATGGTTGTAATGTCAGATAGAGCAGTCATGTACTATTATTGCACTGCTTTTTTTGTTAGCTTGGATGGTTAAGATTCTCTGTTTTCTGTGCCTTTGTGAATATCCAAGCAAAAACAGGCAGACACCCTAAAGTGCTCATATTGGCTTTGTTTATAAGCTAGCTCTTGCAGGAATATATCTAGCATGGAATTAACCAAGATTTTCCTCTGGCTGACCTGGAATTCTGTGTTATAATACATATGTTAATACTCTGTATGTGGAGTTTAAAATTGTTCTTTCTCTGTATATGTGTCCTCATGGTTGCATTACTAAAGCAGGGAAAGTTGGAGAATTAAGGTATCAGACATATTATGCTTTGACACATTTACGTGTTTCTTTAATAAATGTTTTGTTCAGTTTGTAAAGTGTCCTGTTATATGCTTTGTTCAATGTATTTTATTTGATATGAATTTAATTCAATGAATGACAACTCTTCCCAGTAGTTGTTTACTTTACTTTGTCAGATAAAGGGTCTGCGTTTGTTAGTTTAGATGATGACTACAATTCTCAGCTTATGTAACAAGAACATCTACTCAACTCAGGCATTTCAGCCCTCACCTCTTCAAAAAGGTTAGTGCTGAAGACACTGAAGACTCTCCTTGAAGCTCAGTAACCAACACTTGAAAAGCTCATGGCTCCAGTGGTGCAGAGGGATAAATCCGACTATAGCCCAGGTCACCTGGGTTCGATTACTGGCTCAGGTGACAAGTGGAGCAGCAGGGAGTATGGGCATCCCCATCCTGATGTGGAGGACTGTGCCATGTGTGTCTCCTACAAGGATTCCTGATAGAAGCTGGGAATGTTGTAAAGCAGTGGGGTGTAGTCCACGAGAAGGTGGAAGGTGGAAGGTGGACATGGCTGAGCTGCCGTGGTGGTGGGGGGGTGATACGCAGTGATGTTGCCATTGCACATCTGCTTTTCAGATACAACCATGAGTGCTGAAAGGAAAGAGGGCCTGGGTAGATCACAAGGAAAAAAAACAGCTGATGTAATGACAGCACTGCCCCCCCCCCCCCCCATGGAAACCCTTAAGATTTGCACTGGCTCCATTTAAAAAAAAAAGATCAGTGAAAGACTAGGGGTAAATTGGAGTAGTCAGTACAGCTATTGATGGACATAGGACATTAGGATGGATGTCCGCATGAAGTAAGGGGACCTAAAGAAAACTCCTCATGGCTGAAATCTGGTTTATGCATTATAGTCTTCATTGTTTACACTAAATTCTTTAATTCTAATAATCAGATAAGCCCACAAAGAGCAGAGGTCTTTTAATCACTGGGTATCCAGGACCACAAAAGTCAGGTCTGATGGTATTTCAACCTAGGACTCCAGATTTGCAGCTAAGTGCTTTAGCTACTTTGTTATTGTAATTAATAGCACTGCAGTGGCCTATTACATTTCAGAGCCAGGTCCAGATATGCAGCAGTCATAATGCTAGATAGTGACATGTAAGATTGGGCAACACTGGGTCAGAAAGTTATCAGATAGAACTATTTTTCAAAGACAAGAACTAACATCCTTTGCAGCAGTATGCAGTAAATTCTGTCCAAAAATCCTGGCATGGCAATATGTCACGTAAGCATATGGTCAAGGAAGGTATTTTAAGTAAACAACTTACACAGCAGGAACAATAATAATAGCCTTTGTACTTTAGAAACCAGAATGAAGATACACTTTATCAGTACATTTTTTTGTTTTGTTTGTTACTTTATTTTGTTAAGTAGGTCATTCTGATCAAGACAAAGGCCCTTTTGCAGGAACGTGAAGAAAGTAGCTGTTTATATGATCAGCACACCAAAAAATGTTCATAAATGTTTCATGTAAAACAGATTAAATTGATATGGTTCAGAACTGTAGTGTCAGGTTTATAGGTTCATAGGTGCACTTGGTAAGTCAGAGATCAGACCATTTTTGGCCTAGCCCTTTAAACCCAGCATGAAGATTTACCACTTGTGTCAGGGAAAGGCATGCAAGAAACACACAGGAAGAATTTATGAGTACTCATCCAACTAAGTTAGTCATGCAGGGAGCTAGGGTATTTTCTGGGTATTTTCTGGCATATAAGGTAACTTCCAGACAGTTTTTTTATCCCACTGCTTTCTTAAGAGACCTGATCAAAATAGCTTTGAAAGGTGCATAAGAACTTTTGTTATGCATCCTTCAAAATTGTTATAATCAGGTCTTGTCCTGCATCATACATGGCAGCCTTGATAGAACAAAGGTAGCAGTGATTTGAAAGCTCTAAATGCTGTAATACACTTCACATTGCCAAACAAATAGTTTAATAGGGTGAAGTGCATAACAGCTTTTAAAGCTGTTGTCTGTCTGTGTGGCAGTATTAAGTGTGTTACAACATTCAGGGATGTAAAACATGTTATGATTCTATACTTTTTCCAGTAATTAGAAGTATTCTGGGGAAGCTAAAGCCCCATGTAATGGAAACAAATAATTATTACTGGGTCTCCCATAACTAACTAATCGTATGTTGTCAATGTGGATGTCAAGATTCACCTAAGATGATTTCTTAGCATCCATGTCTCAAACACATAACAATAGCCCTCTGTTCCTGGCCTTATCTTTTAGTGGGTACAAGGCATGTTTACCTTTTTGATGTGGCTGCATTATAATATTTGGCACGCAGCTAATCTCTATTTTTCTAGCTCTTTCAACCTCCCTAACATTTCCACCTACAATGCTTACCTAAAGTGACTATTACCTTTTTCTATACATCTTCACTTTTTTTTCACTTGCTTAAGTGACTATTACCTTTTTCCCAAAACCTCCATTTTCTTTTTACTTACTGTCATCATTTCTTCCAGGTCTGCTCATCTTTTCTCTCCTGTAATGTTTCTGTTCTTCTAAACCCCTAACCGCCTATGTCTTTTTTCTCCCACTTCCCCTTTATTTCACTCTGTTCGCTCTTTAAGGAGTCTTCTATACCAAGATGCATAAATCTCAAATAAAATGTTTGGTATCATTTGTATTTTAGGATGTTTCATATGTCTTTGTCTCAATATACATTATCATTTATGCCTTTAATGTGGAAAACTTGTTTATATGTACCAGTATGCTTACACTACTGTCCGCTTTCTTCATACCAGTTGTTAATTTCTGATTATGTATTATGTATTTTGAATTTATGTCATTTAATATTTGTATACTTTTTTTACTGTCTATATAATGTAATATTTATACTTATTGAAGTGAAACGTCTTATGGGATGGTATGAGAGCTCGGAGTGAAATGAAAAAGTGAAACGGAAGTACTAAATCAAACTCCACCCACTAAGGGCAGCGTTTGACTTCCGTACTCTACTTTAGCTTTTCTTTTCACTGTGGTGGTGGTGCTGTAGTAGCGTTGTCATCTCACAGTAAGACGTTGTCCTGTTCGACTCTCAGCTAGAGCATCTTCTGTGTGGAGACATGCATGAATGGGTGTAATTTTGTTAAAGGTTGTGTGTCAGGGCCGGCAACTCAGCGCGTAAAAAATCTACTGCTAGTCATTAGCGGACTGGAGTTCCACTGTGGCGACCCCTAACCGGGAAAAGTCAAAAGACACAACAACAACAACTATACTTTAGCTTTTCAACCACACACACACACACACACACACACACACACACACACACACACACACACACACACACTTTCAGAACATGTGATCCCCTCGCAGCAGCAGCCTCTGTTTAAAAGTTTCTGTACTCTACTTTAGTTTTTCAAACACACATGCACTCGCGCGTGCGCGCACACACACACACACACACACACACACATACACACACACAGTTCAGAACGATCTATCCCCTGGCAGCAGCAACATCAATTGAAAGGGTTCCTTACCTCTCCACATACCTCTCAACTCTTACCACAAGAAATCTGGACAGAGACACAAATAAGGGGGAACAAGGGACCAAAAATAGGGATGGATTTTAAAGATTGCTATTAAAAACTTAGAAGGTTGGTAGAGTTTCCCTTAGCATGCATTTTCAACACATACACAAAGTGAAAGAGGTTTAGCGATCCCCTGGCAGCAGCAGCATGAGGTGAAAGCTTTCCGTATCCTCTCTAGAATAACAGAGTTTTCCCTTCGCATTTATTTTCCACACACACACACACACACACACACACACACACACACACACACACACACACACACACACACACACACACACACACATATGCTTTAGACTTCCTTAGTGATTCACTTCTCTTGAACTCCTTTCATTTCATGCACTCACCTGGAGGCAGAACAGACCCTTTGAGTTATGGAAAATGCTACCTTTATAATCTACAGACCACGGCAGTATCCATGTGTGCTTATCTGTGTTCCATACATGAGCTGGAACTGCATTTCCCCATACCTGGTCTTTCTTATTCTTTTGCTATCATGGTGTTAAGTGCACACCTTACATAACAATGAGACAGGTAGCTTGAGACTGAGAAACTTTGGCTTCCTTATTTGATATAGTGTGTCACTTTCAAATCCTCAAAGAAAATGTATTTAATGGAACTGAACGAGTACTGGGTGAGTCAATAATCATGTCAGAAAAATTTTATTTATTGTGTTCATAGCTAACTATCATAATGGGTAAACATAACCTCTTTAATCCTCTCCCCACACTCTATTACCACTAGCAGTGTGAGGGTCAGGAATGGAAAGCTTATTCTTTTGGGTCGCTTGCTTGGGACTGCAGCCTCCCACACCAAATTGCAGTTACTAACTACTTCACAGCAGTCCAAAACATGAAAAACACAAGCCAACAAAGTAAAAACGAACCATGCTAGCCGGGGAATGTAGCCACACTGCAGATACTTTATTAAATGAGCACTTTTATTATTTATGAATAACTTCTTCAGATCTGAGAAAGTTATTTATCAATAAAAAATGCGCTCATTTAATCAAG
>NC_056743.1:1764644424-1764679424 GCF_019279795.1 Protopterus annectens
GTTAAGTGTAAGCTTGAGTTGAAGTAACTGAGGGGGTTTGGTTGCTGGCTAAAGCTAGAATTGTTTCAGTAAAGTATTTATTGAATAAGGTAGCCGTATCATTAGAGTTATTAGTAGTATTAGGAGGAGGAGTCCTGACTTTACCTGGTTGAAGTATGTTATTTATAGCTGACCAGAATTTTTGAAGATTATTGCAATGCTTTGTTTGTAGTAAGTTATTTTTTCTTTTTTAATTTGCTGCTTTGCTTTATTTCTAAGTTCCCAGTATTATAGTAGGGTGGGTTGGGACTTTGTTTTGTTCCATGTTACCCATGCCTTGTCTCTGGATTTAAGAACTAACAATGTTTTTTTTTGTTAACCATGGGGCATGATTTGATTTAACAACGTATATTTCTACTGAGGGCTTGAGAGTTTAGTATAGATAGGAAGGTAGAGTTAAAGTACTCAGTTGCATCCTGTAGGGGTAGAAGTTTCAGGGGTGTCCAGTTACAGTGTTTGAGTATATCTATAAGGTTAACGGGGTTTAGGTGTTTTTTTGTTTCTAACTTGTTTAAATGTTTAAGTAGAATGGCTTGGTTCCTCAGTAGATAGGTTGAGTAGTGGTCACTGAGGCTGTCTGGCAGACAGCCAAAGTAAGAGTATAGTTCAGGCCTAGTTATTAGTATCCAGTCTAGTGAGGAGTGTTTGTTACGTGGCTTATTGATTCTAGTGGGCATCTGGATAAGTTGTGTGAAGCCGTGCAGGTTTATGCAATTTCTGGGGTTTGGGGAGATGCAGTCTAACCAGTCAATATTGAAATCGCCCATAATAATAGTCTCCTGAGGTAGTGTTGCACTATACCAGTGTAGTATGTTTTCTAAGGCTTGTACATTATCCCTGCCCATCATTAGCAGACTGGAGTTCCGCTGTGGCAATCCCTAACCGGGAAAAAGCCGAAAGACAACAACATATATATATATATATATATATATATATATATATATATATATATAATCACTATGGAATACCGAAATTCCACAATCCTGAAATTCTGGATCCCAAGGACCAGAATCTCAAACATAGTGCTGCTCACTCCACTGTAGTGTGATCTAGGAGTTGGTATATTTACGTTGCAGGGAGTGTGAGGGGTGCAGGGGGGCTTGCCCCACTGCATACAGGTTAGAATAGCTTGTTGTGTGTTTTACTTTTTGTTTTTTTTTTTTTAAGTTTCGAGATTCTGCAATCTTGAGATTCTGGTCCTCGGGATTCAGAGTCTCGGGATTATGGAATTTCAGTATTCTGTAGTGATCCCATCTATATATATATGTGTGTGTATATATATATATATATATATATATATATATATATATATATATATATATATATATATATATATATTTATATGTATGTATGTATGTATATATATATATATATATATCTCGATTTTATATATATATATATATATATATATATATATATATATATCGATTATATATATATATATATATATATATATATATATATATATATATATATATATATGTGTGTGTGTTTTTTGGGATTTGTCTTTAGTTTGACAGGTATAACTTTGGCATTATTGGGGCTTGGAAGTTTTTCATCTAAAGATACTATGGAGAGGTGGTCTTTGAAAAGTAGGGCTACACCTCTCCCCCTTTTATCAAGTCTGTCTGTACATATGATGTTATACCCTGAGGGTAGTATTTTGTTGTTGGCTTTGGAAGGCTTTAGCCATGTTTCAGTGAGAAGTACAGTATCTGGAATATAAAGGGAGAGATTGGCATACAGTTCATGGACTTTATTGTTTATGGTTCTTATGTTAATATTTAATAAAAGGGTATCAAATTTGCTGCTAGGAGTGATGGTTTTAGTTTGGGGAGTTGTGAATATATGATAGTTTGAGTGGGTGATCTACATGGACCGTATGTTGGGCCAGGATTTGGGTGAATGTCACAACTAAGGGATAGTTTGTTAACTAAGTTGACTATAATTTTAAGGAATTTGGCTATTTGTTTCTCATAGAGCTGAGAGGTACTGGGAATATTAGGATGAGGGAGAAGGGAAACCTGCATATGGTGAAGTGTTGTTATGTTACAGATGGAGCTACATATATGGAAGTTACCTGGTGTCGGTGTTGCTTGGTAGTAATTGGAGGTGGAGTGAGGAGAGGTGGATTCGTTTAGGTGGATGTGATAGAAGGTTAAGTGGGCTACAGTGGTTAACGGTAGTAGAATGATTGTTAGAATGTTCTGGTGGTTGAAGTATTTAATCAGGAGTTGTGAAGTGTTGGGTTTATTTGTAAAAGGGAGGTTTTTAGTAAAGTGCCATATGAACCATTCATTTAGCCCCTTCTACTCTAAAACAGGAATAGCTATGTGGTACCACAGTATGAACTAGTTGTGAGCAGACTCACAGTATGTAAGGCAGGATGTGGTGTTACATATCGTTAGGTGTACTGTGTGAATGGTATGGCAGCCCACTACCCACGTATCTCAGTAAAAGGATGGAGACGTAGAAGGCACAGATTTTGTACACAGACCTCTACAGGACATAGATCAAGTAACCTTGGCTGGTATGGGTTTGATGTAATGCAGGTTAAGGGTATAAAAGACTGCTGTCACTGGTGCAAGAATGAACAGAGTCACCTGTATGCAAGAGGCACTTCATAACTTAAGAAATATGAAAGTGCACCTGGCTCCATTGCATAGAAAGATGGAGTCCTGACAGTGACCCAGATGACCCAAGATTGAATAGAAGTTCAGGCACTGGATGAACCAGAGGTGGTTGGAGTGAATAGCATTTTGCCACCTTTCTTTTTCTTGGTGGATCGGTCACATTTTTGCCTGCAATCTAGCACTCTCCTGGGGATGGAGCTTACTGTAACCACAAGGCAGCCAGATTTATTGCTTGTTAGTATCCTGATTACTACTTGTTAGTATCATGATTAAATTATAACTGTTATTCTAAGACTTTTGATTTAAGCACTTGGGTTCAGGCCAGTTGTTTTATATTAAGAAGGTTTGTGGTCTACACTCTTGTGGCAGGAGATATAGCTTACATCCTTCTAAGGTGGGAATTGCTTGTTGAAGGTTTAGTGTGTCTGTTATTCTAAAAGTGTCTTAGTTCTGGTTTAAGCACTTGGGCTTCAAGCCAGTTATTTTACATTAAGAAGGTTTGTGGTCTACACTCTTGTGGGAGGAGAGGGTAGATTCTGCCCTTCTCAGCTGGGAATTGCTGGTTGAAGGCTTATTGTGCCAGATTATTTGAATGGTTTATTTCTGAAATTGGAGCACTATGTGTGCTGTAGCATATACTAGATTCAGACCTACTGAATGTAGCTCTGTTTGTATAACTTGAGCACTAAACTGGGCCATCCTTTGTTGGAGAGGTTCCCCTGCACTCTAGTGGTAGGAGTGTGCAGTTAGAACTTGTCTGATTGAAGGTTACTGGAACAGGGCTCAGTTAGGAGCTTTTTTATTGGCTAATTGATTAACTTACTTAAATCAGTTTGCTCTTGTTTACTACTGTTATATTTAAGTGTTTGTCTGTTCTTTTGTGTTAAATTGACCTAAAGAGAATTTAAATATCTTTAGCATATTCTGGTTACAAGTTTTGCTGTATCCAGATCTGTTTGTGTGATTCCTGTGTTTCCTGCTATGCCATCTTGTGTTGGCTGGGGCCTGCCTGCACTTAATGGGAGTAAGTGAACTGGTTGGAACTAGTCTAGTGTAGGATGTTTAGCTAAGAGCTCAGGGACAAGGGTTGATTGGTCAATTCCAGTGTTTCTATTTTACTTTCATTTTTGTGGCATTTAAACCCCACTTTTGCATGGGTTTGTGCTTGTTTGCACATCAAGCACCGCTGCTGCACTGTTATAATCCTTTGTGAGGTATTTCAGCTGCATTTTTCCCTTACCAGCACTCCTGTGTGAGGCCCTCCCCTTGCAGTTACTGTATTGATTTTATCCAGCCCTACTTACATCAATAGGTAGTCTCCACAGATAGTACCCACTCTACTATCCCTGACCTCTCTTCCACAGATTCGGACAACCATGGACAGATAATTTCCTATAGTTTCTCCTGCTAGTCTGGTTGATATAGGCATCCTGAGACTGTGTAGCAACTGCCTCATATACACAGACAACCTTCTACTACTACCACCTAGGAACACAATATGTGAGAGATGCAATTACATTAAGAACTTAGAATCCTTAATGTCTCAGTCACAAGCCAGTATATCAGGCACTGAGAAAATTGTCTGGTTGAACACTACAAACAGCATACCTCTAACGGCACCCACACCTGTACAACACACACCTACATATGCAGATGTTCTCAACAAAAACATACCTAAACAAAAGAGACCTCCAAAGCAAAAACACACATGTACATCCACCTCACCAAGCACCACACATAGTACACACACCTGTGTCTCACAGCCCCTAAGGCCTATCCACAAATCCAAAATACTAGTCACAGGAGAGTCTATCGTGAGACACACAGATGTGACCCTCACCAGGCTAGACAAGGAGAAAGTCACAGTAAGTTGCTTGCCAGGTGATATAATCCACCATATCACACATGCACTCAAGTCTCTTAACAACAGGTACTGTTATGACTCTGTCATAGTCCATGTTGGTGTGAATGGCTTGAGATGTACCTCTCTGGATTATATGAAGAGAGACATAATTGAGCTCGCTGAATATGTGTCCCAGGCAGGTATGTCCATAGCCTTAAGCAGCATCCAACCATCACCCAGAATGATGCCTCAATACAAACAGAAAATGATTGACTTTAACAATTGTCTTAGTTTCTGGTGTCATTCCAAGGGGATCCAGTACCTGACAGCCTGGGAGGACATGATTGACAGACCACAATACTTTGCCAGTGATGGCCTTCATCTGTCTCCCATGGGCTTCAGGCCTCTGGCAAAGGCTCTTGCCTCCCCATAGTGCCTTTTTTAGGCAAAGTCATGAGCACAAAATTCCCAACATGAAAAATTCTTCTAAACAAAATGTAAAGGTCATGCTGCTAAACGCTAGGAGTCTTAGCATGAAACTGCACTCATTGCAAGAATTCCTTGCCCTGGAGGATGCTGACATTTGTGCAGTTACTGAAACCTGGTTCAAAGCTGTGGAGAGCACCCCAGCCTTACCAGTTTACTCATTCTACCATACTTTCAGACCCCAAAAGGAGGGCTACAAAGTCAAAAGAGGTAGATTTTCAATATTTATCAAAGACATACACACCTCCAAGCTGGTCAAACAGTATGACACACATGAGACAATCCAAGTGGAGTTAACAGTTGACAAAACACCTATTCAAATCACAAATACAGACCCACAACCATGACTCAGGACATCCACTCCACCTATCTGGACTTACTTGAATCCATCAAGATTCAACCCTCTACTCTGATCCTGGGTGACTTTAACTACCTAACCATGGAGTGGAAGACATATTCTAGACCAAACATGAATGCCCAGTGATTACTCGACTTTGCCAATGTCAATGCATTGGATCAGCTGCTCAGCACTCCCACAAGAGGTGAAAATGTCCTGGACCTGGTACTAACTAACATGAGTAGTCACTGTAGCACCCCTACAGTGTCATCTGCCTTGGTAAGATCTGACCATAAAGCGATCACTTTCAAAGTCACCATCTCCTCTGCCCCCCCCCCCCAAAATCAGGATCAAACAAAAACTCTTTTCCAAAGTTGACTACAATCTCCTGAGAGCAGGCCTAAGCAGCTTCACAGCCAGTGTTCCTTTAGCTGGAACTAGCACTAATGTCCAAGCCTACCCCTACATAGCTGTATGGACTCAGCAATACCTGACAGGACCAAATCATCTTCCTCAAGGAAGAGTAAACAAGTCTGGTGGACAGCAGCAATAAACCAACTGTATAATAAAAGGAAAAAAACTGCTGTCCAGGACCAAGAAGGATCAGGGGCCATGTTGGAAGCAATCTCTCATTTGTCTGAACAAGCAAATAAGGTCACTGATGAAATCCTCTAAGGCGAACTTCATGTCCAAATTTCCTACATCCACTGAGGACAATCACAAGGCCTTCTTCACATATGTCAGCAATCCCAAAGGCAACACCCAAATTTGCTCTGAACTGGTGGCCAAGAACACCACATACACAAAAGCCATAGATATAGCCAACCTGCTGGCAGGCAGGTTCAGTGAAAACTTCACCCCCCCATGTCTGCCCCCATCAGTAAACCAGGACATCCCCAGAACCTGCCCCCCTCCCGTTATCACCAGGGAGCAGGTCTTTAATGCCCTCTCAAAGACAAAAAATACAGTCTCCGTGGGACATGACAACATCCCTGGCTGTGTCCTACATGAACTCAGGCATGAACTCTCAGCTTCATTAGGCACCCTATTCAACTAAAGCCTGAGCACCAGCTTCATCCCAGCTGAATGGAGGATTATCCACTGACCCAGGCAATTATAGGCCCATCAGCCTAACTAGCCTGATCTGCAAGGCCATGGAACACATTATCATGGACCTTATAAACAAGGATATTGGCAACCTCTAAATGCTTGACCAACACAGTTTGGTTTTGTCAAAGGGAGATCATGCCTGTTAATTTTGGTTGACTTCTTTAAAACAGTCACCAAAGCCATGGATGAGGGGAAGATGGTGCACACCACCTACCGTGACCTAGCCAAAGCCTTCAACACTATTCCCCACACAGGCATAATAGATAAACTCTCCCAGCTAGGCATCAACCTGTATGTTACTAGATGGGTAGCTAACTGACTTACTGATAGAACCCACTCAGTCAAAATAGGGGAAGCCACCTCTAGTAGTAGACCGGTAATGAGCAGTGTACCCCAAGGATCTGTCTTGGAGCCTCTACTGTTTGTGATATACTTTTCTGAGGTACAAGTCAAAACCATTGGTCTGTGGCTGACCAAGTTTGCAGATGACTGCAAGCTGAGCACTGTCTTAAATTCCCTAGCGATATGTACATCCTCCAAGAGGGCCTTACCCAAACTAATATCTGATGCCAGAAGCATGGCCTCAAACTGAATGCCAAGAAATGCATCATTATCCGCTTTAGGGAAAATGGTATCACCACTAATTATCACATTAATAACAATGTACTAAGCATGCAATCAGCCATCAGGGACTTGGGCACCCAGCCAGATAGCAGCCTGAATTTTGACCACCACATTGCCTCAGTTGTACGGAAGGCTTTGTACATGGCTCACCTTATAAGTAAGGGTATTTCCTCCAGGAACAAGGAGTTCATAACATCCCTGTACTCCTCCCTTATCAGACCCATTATCGAGTACAATACCCCCCTCAGCATGTACCTTGCCAAGCACATGCAACAGCTGGAGAGACCACAGAGGTTTCTGACCAGGAACATCCAGGCCCTCAAACACCTATACTATACAGATAGGTTAAAAGCCCTGTCCCTCTACTCAATCTCATACAGACTGCTCAGAGGTGACCAGCATCTGGCATACAAGGCCATTTCAGACCCACCCTTGATGGAGTTGCTGCATATCCATAAGTCAAACTCCACTTACGTAATCTACACACAAACCCTCAAACTGGTCTGTGACATTAATAAGACTTGTTGCTGGGATAGATTTGTGTCCTAAAGACTCCCCCATCTGTGGAATAGACTCCCTCTCCATGTCAAGCAGAGTACTTCACTAGCCGTCTTTAAGAGGAACCTGATGACTGGATGGGAAACAGAAAATACACCCCTGGGATCCCACCTGTGCCCCTGCTGGACAGGGGAAACAGGTGCTGACTTTGTGGGAATAAATCCAAAATTCTTGGCTAGGCTTATAAGGCCCTCCGGGCCAATAACCTAGTATCATCCAATGAACCTATGAACCTAAGTGATATTAAATGCAGTGATGTATGTGATATGTGGTGAAGTATGTGATGCAAGCAGCTCCACCCAGCTAAGTGATATTACCTGCAGTGAGGTATGTGACATCAGCAGCTCCAGCCAGCTAAGTAACATTAAATGTGGTGACATGTGATGTCAGCAACTCCACTCAGCCGAGTGACATTACATGTGGTGACGTATATATCACCAGCTGCACCCAGCTAAGTGACATTAAATGTACTGATGCATGTAATGTCAGCAGCTCTACCCAGCTAAGTGACATCAAATGTACTGATGTATGTGATGTCAACAGCTCCACCCATCTAAGTGACATTAAATGCATTGATGTCAGCAGCTCCACCCAGTTAGGGCATCACAAAAAAAATAAAATAAAATAATAAATAAGATAAAATAAAAACACATACGTGGCAGCATACATAGCACTACAAAATGCTCCATTCTGTGTTTATACATCCACTTTTAAACCTACTGACAGATGTGATGGTCTAAGACCCAGGGGGGAATACATGGGGCAATAAGTTGGAAACAACTGAAGTGAAAGAATAAGAAAGTCAGCTGGAAGGCACACAATGGGAAGAGTAGTCCCTTCTGCTTTGTGCTGAATCAGAGTCACACAGGCGTTTCCATACTTAGTGTACAGTAGTGCGGACAGGTTTAGGTGCCATGTTTACTTTACTTTGCTTTGTGTAGGTGGCAGGTCTGTAGTCACCAGTATGTGCGTCAAGCTGTACTTCTTTCATAGTGCCACTTTCAGCTGCTTTTATGAATTTATGGTTTATCTTGTCCTTTCCTTACCCATCTTGTAATGCACATGGCAGAGTGATACAGAAGGTCATTTTGATGTCACACAGCTTCAACATCTGGAGTTCAATCCTGGCTTCTAAGTATATTTTTTCTGTGTATTTTAGCTTCCTGCTTCCTTCCGAAAACTTTCTGTGTAATTAGCTACTGTATATTGTCTGAATGTACTGCACTTACCTTTGTGGCTTGGGTCGGGGTGAAAAAGATTAGTAAGGACCATTTCACTTGCCTGATTAAAAAAAACAGAATAAAATAAAATAAAAATACTTACTTCGATAGTTGATTAAGGGCAGCTGTACTTGTTGGCCCATATAGAACGTATTCTAAAATGCTATAGGCGTACATGCTGTAGCAATGGTATAGCAGTAGTTAGTACCCTCACTTGCAAATGACTGCTGCAGTAGTCTCCTAGGCCCTGGTTTGTAAATGTTTAATCTCCAAAGCCACTGCTTATACTTATCAAGGGTACCAGAACTCGTCAGAGATTTGGGATGCATGACTAGGCTTAAAAAGGCCCTAGTGGTGATTAGCATTATATGAATCTATGATCCTCTACTGTAATGCTTCACTGGTCTCAGACCCTGCACCAGTCTGGAACTCCTTACCAGAGGTGAAAAGGCCTCCTTTGCAATGCTATCCACATGGATTGTACTTTATGCATGGAGAACAGCCACTGTGACTTCACTACAGAAGAGAGACCTTTCTACAGATCCAACTATAAGCAACAGATAACATAACTTAACTGATCTAGACCCCAATCACTCTGGCTTGGTGAAGAGCAGGAATTGACTCCTGAACCTAGTAAGCTTCTTTGAAAAGGTTACAGAGGTTGTGGGCAGTGGGCAGTTTATCTTGATCTGGCCAAGGCTTTTGACACTATCTCCCATGCTGGTATTACTGAAGAATTAGACAAACTTAATGTAACCCCCTGTGTTATTTGCTGGATTACAAATTGGTCATCCTAAAGATCTCAGGTTGTGAAAATTGCTGCTACCTCCCACTGAACATAAAACTGTAACTAGTGGGGTACAGTAGGGATCAGTGCTGGGCCATCTCCTGTTTGGCATTTATTTCACAGATATCCAATCCAGTACAGCAGCACTATGATTAACCAAGTTTACTGATGACTACAAAACTGACACTGTTACCCGCTCATCCAATGATACTAAACAGCTCCAGCAAGGGCTGGAATATACACTTACCTAATGCAGTGAAAATGGTCTCAAGCCAAATATAAAAAAGTGCACCATGGTAGTACTCAGCAAAAAAGCTGTTACTACATCATGCATTATAAATAGTACTTCTCAGAAACATACAGTGATAAGATACCTGGGTACTTATGTGAGCAATTATCTATCATTCAGTCATCAAGTTTCCACCATAGTCAGGAAATCCTTCTATCTGATCCAGTTAATTTCCAAGAAAATATATTCATCCTACCACTGTACACTTCCCGTATTAGGCCCATTACTGAATAGAACACCCCTTTGATAAGCATGTGTCACAAAAGAAAATACTGCCAGCCCAGCTATCTGGAATTTTGTAAATAACTATATGTCATTTATGAATATTAATATGATTTATATAGAAATGTGGCAGAAGGAAATACTGCCAACACAGCTATCTGGAATTTTGTAAATAGTTATATGTCATTTGTGAATATCAGCAGGATGCAATTGCTTGTTTTACCACTATATTAGAACTATATGTTGTCTGTATATCAAGCTGCTGGTACAGAAGTCTGTGTGTAAAGTACTGAGCTTAAGGATGTGTTCATAGTGTACCCTACTGGGAAATAACAGAAATGTATATAAACTATTGTACCTGTGTAAAAGTATATGTTTTAACAGTGGGAACTAGAACATAGAGGGTTAACTTGCAAAACTTCAAGAAAATAGTTGAAATTAAATTGTTTTATAATTGTGCTATAAAAGTTAGTTTCAATGCAGCAAAGAGACAGGACGCCTAGAACTAGGGTGACTTCTGCATTTTATTATACGTGTTTTATTGTTTTATGTCTTCTAGCAGCTGCAAATATCTGAAGGCTATGTATTTTCACAGGGAGATGCTAGATGCTGCATCAGTGGGGGTTGTTTGTGAGCCTGGGAACTGAAGTCAGGTGACAAAAAGTGATGTCATGCTGCAAGTATCCCAGCAGCAATATTTGAGATATTAATTTAAGAACTCTCTGAAAGCAAGTGTGGCTCATTTTGTATTTGTCTTTGACCTGACAACATCCACTCACCACCTCTGCACTTGCCTTGCTGTAAGTAAGTTAACCAAGGTACAGTAATTTCTCTTAGACTCAGGAACATAGTAAAGATTAGTTTAGATGTTTTCTGTATTTATTTGAGACTGTCCTGCAATGTTGTTTTAAATATTTCCTGTGATTTTGAACTCTGATGTCACTGTGAATAAATATTTAGTGTTGTCTTGTTCTTTTATTATTTATTAAATATATTTAAACCTTTCAATTGTGTCTGGTCTGTTTGGAGATATTTAAGCTCTTAGTGTACTTGCATATCTGTTTGGTGACACTGTAAAGGCCACTCCTAATAGCCTGGCTGTTGGTCAAACTACCATTTGGATTAATAGTAACATTACATAGTAATATTGGACACCCTTTGCTAAGGTCCTTAAAGGAGATGATAAGTAGTGGCTGGTGGCAGTGGAAACTACCTTACAGTCTGGGCAGAAGGGGGAATAGCTAGTAAACCTGTGACAGCCTTTCCCAGTGTGTGCGTGTGTATAAATCAAACCTCAATGTGTGTATGTGTGTGTGTGTGTGTGTGTGTGTGTGTGTGTGTGTGTGTGTGTGTGTGTGTGTGTGTGTGTGTGTGTGTCAGCTACTTGGGCAGGGACATGAAGCACTGGTTGGACAGAGAGGGCACTGGAGGTCTTGGTTTAACCACTCAGCTGAGATCTCAACCCTATAGCTGTGCCAGTGGGGAGTCTTATTGGGGATCTGGAGAAAGAAGGAGAAACCAGCCCCACACTGGCTGTGGTCTCTATGTGCTCTTAAGGGAAATTGCACTTTACTGTGTGTGTGTACTTGTCACCCTCCCAGTGTGTACGTCCCCCCACTGTTGCCAGTGGTGAGGATTGAGACTCCTTGATTACTGGGCCAGTGCAGGGGTGCCACAGCGTGAACCACAGCATATCACTAAACTAGAAAGGTACCAAAGATTTCTAATCAAGAAAATTCAAGTCCTTAACTCCTCCAACTATCCCAATACATCAGCACAGTTCTCATTATACTCAGTAGTCTATAGGCTGCTCTCTGGTGACTCGTGTCTTACTATGAACCATGAAAGACCCCATCCTATTTGACCTCCTATTTCTTTGTAAAACCAGAGGGTTCTATAGCCCCACTCTAGAGACCTAAATCTAGGCCAAAAGATAAATAAGACTCACTGGATAGAAAGATGTTCCTAACTCAGTGTATTCCCAGTATATGGAATAAGGTACCACTTCAGGTCAAAGTTTTACTTTGCTTATCCTTAAGGCTAGTCTTGATGATTGGATAGGTAGACATGTTGTGTATACCCTTGCTTGATTTGGGAGGTGAGCACTATGAAATGCTTGAAACTGGAGACAAAAATCTTTTAATGAGTCGACTTACAGGTGTATGTGGCTAGGCATCTTATAGTATTCATGACTGTTTGCCCAGTTTTGTTCCTATGTTCTTATGTTAATAATGCTGAGTCTTTTATATTGATTTTTTTCAAAGTTCATCTATACATAAGGTTATTATAGATATATATGTATATCATGCATTTTGTGAAGGATTATTTGTACTGTAAATTAAATGCCTTTTCAGATTTCATGTTTCTGAAACTCTACAAGACCGAGTCCATAGATTTCTAGCTTTCCAGAGTGCATACTGTCATGGTGGCATAAATGCAATCACGGTGTAAAGCAATGAGTACATTTTTTGAAGGCTAGCATTTTGCCCATCCTGAAGGCAATATACTTCCATTTTGAAATGACACGAAACTTTCATGTCAATCTGAATAAGCAAAGTAAAAATCCATTTTGCAAAAAAAATGTATCTATATATATATCTATATATATATATATCTATATATATATATATATATATATATATATATATATAGAGAGAGAGAGAGAGAGAGAGAGATCTATCTATATGCATCTATATCTGTATATATCTATCTATATATCAACATATATACTATATATATATATATATATATATATATATATATATATATATATATATATATATATATATACATACATACATACATACATACATACACACACATACTAGAGCAGTGTTGTATGCATCTGAGATCATCAAGCAATTTGCAACTAGGTGTAAAAAAAGTAGCAGACCTGCAAAAAAAAGTAATGTGTCCAAAGTAATGTACATGGGTCAAGGTTATGTGTGGATGTCACCTGTACAAATGACATTTCTGCAAACAAACAGAGGGAAATGGCATTTGCACATAACTGTTTTTGATGTTCACTGGTTTATAGGTAGTTACTAGACATGTGGTCTAGAGGTCCACTAAGAAGCCTTGCCAAATAGCACAGAAAAATTGAGAAGCAATAGTTACCCTGATAAGAGTGCAATACTACATGCCTCAAATGTGACTTTGTAATTACACCTCCAAGTGGCTAGGCTTTTGCATTATTTGATGCACTTGAGTAGTTTGTTCCATAGGCAGGGAATGTGCTGGGTTATATATCTGTCATACCATCAGGGCCTGTTTATGTGCTGATAAAACTTAAGGTCTTTGGTGTGGGCATTCATGGTACGACCAGTTTTGTGAATGTGAAGGACACCTCATAAAGCAGGTTCTTTAAACACAGAAGGTAAGGCAGAGATCATCACACAGCAGCCTGTACAAAATGGAGCATAAATAGAGGGCTTTTAGTCTGTCGAGACAGTGTAGAGAGCTTATTCCAGTAATTTTCTTAATAAGGAATCTTTGGGGTTTCTCTCGTTGAACAAGATATTTTTAAATTTATGTGCTAAATGAGGCATTGTATTCCATGACAGGCCTGCTTCACAAATAAAAATAACACTGTATTTTATTGGCATTGAACTTGAACCCATGGTAGTTCCACCAACCATTGGTCTGGTCCAGCCCTTGCTGTTATTTTTATTTGTGAAGCAGGACTTTCCTAGTTTATACCATATAAAGGACTCCCTCTAAAAGTGACACAGTCATTAGAGTTCTGGTATTTTTGTTAATAACAAATTATCCTTTGAGCAACATATATCTCTCCTGGTTAAGCAATTGTTCTACCTGGTACATTTAATTTAAAAGATAATTTTCTCTTGGTCCAGGGAAGTACTGGTGCCCATCTATGTATCCCTTATTAGGCCTATCATGGCTTCAGGGTAGACAGTACTTCCCATGATGCATTGTAGTATACTTTCTTCTGTTCCCGACCTTTCTGCAAAGTTGATTTCATATTCTGCATTTGCTCTGGTGGACGTAATACAGATGAGGCAAATAACTTTAGTTTGTCTTCATTTTTCTTACATTAGACCTGAGCAGGAAACAGTCTAACCTGTAATGGACGTATTTATATAATCAAGCAGGCTAGATAGCAGTCCTGTCTTGTGCTGGCAACACACTTCATTATATGTTTGGCAGCTTGCATGACTCTTTCGACATGCCAGTTGAACTGTGCATACATTGGAGAAGAGGTTATATGGTAATACTCCAGTCTTGAATAATCATCTTTGGACCATTATTGGATACCCAGCCACTGGAAGATGCACAAGCCAGTGTATTTCTTCATGCCAGTCCCAATCCCAGATAAATGGGGAGGGTTATGTCAGGAAGGACATCAAGTGTAAAATGTTTTCCAGAGCAAATATGCAGACAGCAATACATATTTCCACACCAGATCAGTCAAGGCTCAGGTTAACAATGGTCACCTCCAGTACTGTTAACCAACAGGGTGCTGGTGGAAATTGGGCTACTGTTGGCCAAAGGAGAAGAAGAGCCGAAAGGCATGCCCAAAAGCAGAAAGAGAGGAGGAAGGTTAGAAGTGCATTAGTGAGGGTAGGAACTTTGAATGTTGGCAGTATGATTGGTAAAGGGAGAGAGCTAGCTGATATGATGAAGAAAATGAAGGTCAATATATTGTGCATGCAAAAGACTAGATGAAAGGGGAGTAAGTCCAGGTGTATTGGAGGCAGATTTAAATTGTTCTACCATGGTGTGGATGGGAGAAGAAATGGGGTAGGGGTTATCCTGAAGGAACAGTGTGTTGAGAGTGTTTTGGAGGTGAAAAGAGTGTTGGATAGAGTGATGTTTATGAAGCTGGAAACTGATTGTGTGATGATGACTGTTAGTGCATACGCTCTGCAAGTTGGGTGTGCAATGGATGAGAAAGAAAAATTTTGGAGACAGTTGGGTGAAGTGGTGATGAGTGTACCCAAGGGTGAGAGACTGGTGATTGGAGCGGATTTCAATGGGCATGTTGGTAAAGGGAACAGAGGGGAATAAGGAGGTGATGGGTAGGTATGGTGTTAAAGAGAGGAATGCAGAAGGTCAGATGGGAGTGGATTTTGCAAAAAGGATGGACATGGCTGCAGTGAATATGCATTTTAAGAAGAGGGAGGAGCATAGGATGACATACAAGAGTGGAGGAAGATGCACACAGGTGGATTATATCCTATGCAGGAGGGCCAGTCTGAAGGAGATCAGAGACTGCAAAGTGGTGACAGGGGAAAGTGTAGTTAGGCAGCATAGAATGGTGATCCGCAGGACGATGCTGCTGATCAAGAAGAGAAGGAGGGGTGCAAGGGGTGTGAGGGCAGTGCCAAGGATCAAATGGTGGAAGTTGAGAAAGGGTGATTGTGAGGTGGAGTTCAGGGAAGAGTTAAGACAGGCACTGGGTGACAGTGAAGAGTTACTGAATAACTGGGTAACTACAGCAGAGGTGATAAGGGAGACAGCTAGAAAGGTGCTTGGTGTGACATCTGGGCAGAGGAAGGAGGACAAGGAGACCTGGTGGTGGAATGAGGAAGTACAGGAGAGTATACAGAGAAAGAGGTTGATGAAGAAAAAGTGAGATTGTAAGAGAGATAAAGAAAGTAGACAGGAGTATAAGGAGATGAGGTGCATGGCAAAGAGAGAGGTTGCGAAGGCTAAGGATAAGGCATATGAAGAGTTGCATGAAAGGTTGGACACTAAGGAGGGAGAAAAGGACCTGTACCGATTGGCTAGACAGAGGGACCAAACTGAGAAAGATGTACAGCAGGTTAAGGTGATAAAGGATAACCAGGGAAATGTACTCACAAGTGAGGAGAGTGTGCTGAGCAGATACAAATAATACTTTGAAGTGCTGATGAATGAAAAGAATGAGAGGGAGAGAAAGTTGACTGATGTGAGGACAGTGAATCAGAAAGTGCAATGGATCAGCAAGGAGGCAGTAAGGACAGCTATGAGGAGGATGAAGAAAGGAAAGACTGTTGGTCCAGATGACATACCTGTGGAAGCATGGAGGTGTTTAGGAGAAATGGCAGTGAGGTTTTTAACCAGATATTCATCAGAATCTTGGAAAGTGATAGGATGCCTGAGGAGTGGAGAAGAAGTGTATTGGTACCAATTTTTAAGAATAAGGGTGATGTGCAGAGCTGTAGTAACTACAGAGGGATAGAACTGTTCAGCCACAGCATGAAGTTATAGGAAAGAATAGTGGAAGCTAGGTTAAGAAGGGAGGTGATGATTAGTGAGCAGCAGTATGGTTTCATGCCGGGAAAGAGCTCTGCAGATGTGATGTTTGCTCTCAGGGTGTTGATGGAGAAGTACAGAGAAGGTCAGAAGGAGTTGCATTGTGTCTTTTTGGACTTAAAGAAAGCATATTACAGGGTGCCTAGAGAGGAGTTGTGGTATTGTATGAGGAAGTCAGGAATGGCAGAAAAGTATGTAAGAGTGGTACAAGATATGTACAAGGGCAGTGTGACAGTGGTCAGGTCTGTAGTAGGAGTGATGGATGCATTTAAGGTGGAGGTGGGATTACATTAAGGATCAGCTCTGAGCCCTTTCTTATTTGCAGAGGTAATGGACAGGTTGACAGACAAGATCAGACAGAAGTCCCCGTGGACCATGATACTTGTGGATGACATTGTGATCTGTAGTGAGAGTAGGAAACAGGTTGAGGAGACCCTGGAGAGCTGGAGATATGCTTTAGAGAGGAGAAGAATGAAGGTCAGCAGGACTAAGACAGAATGTATGTGTGTAAATGAGAGGGAGGACAGAGGAATGATTTGGATGCAGGAAGCAGAGTTGGCAAAGGTGGATGAGTTTAAATACTTGTGATCAAGAGTTCAGGGTAATGGTGAGTGTGGAAGAGAAGTGAAGAAGAGAGTGCAGGCAGGGTGGAGTGGGTGGAAAAGAGTTTCAGGAGTGATTTGTGACAGACGGGTACCAATAAGCTTGAAAGGGAAGGTCTACAAGATGGTAGTAAGACCAGCTATGTTATATGGGTTGGAGATGGTGGCACGAACAAAAAGACAGGAGTCAGAGCTGGAGGTGGCAGAGTTAAAGATGTTAAGATTTGCACTGGGTGTGATAAGGACTGACAGGATTAGAAATGAGCATATTAGAGGGTCAGCTCAGGTTGGACTGTTTGGAGACAAAGCCAGAGAGGCGTGATTGCATTGGTTTGGACATGTGCTGAGGAGGGATGCTGGGTATATTGCAAAAAGGATGCTAAGGATGGAGCTGCCAGGTAAGAGGAAAAGAGGAAGGCCTAAGATAAGGTTTATGGATGTGGTGAGAGAGGACATACAGGTGGTTGGTGTGACTGAGCAAGATGCAGAGGACAGGAAGAAATGGAAACAGACGATCCGCTGTGGTGACCCCTAATGGGAACAGCCAAAAGAAAAAGAAGAAGATTGGATATCAGGATGTCAGAGATTCCATGACATGAAAAAGTTTCTTCCACTGGCTAAGCGATGAATTGTGATGACATATCTAGCAATTTGGTGACTTCTGGATGATTTGAAAAACAGTAAACTCAGATGAGATATTAACTGTCCTTAAACAGAAAGCACTTAGTAAATACTTTACTACATGGTCTTTCTGCTGTGTAATTAGGCATCATAGGGGTGTTAGTGTTACTCATGCAAGACATATTAGAGACTTGACAGATATTAACAATAAGATTTATTTAACATGGCATGCTTGACTAAAGTTTCAGATCACATGCACTTTATTCTTGACACCAAGCACATTTGTTCATAGCATTTTGTCATGTGATTGGCTTGGCACAATCTCTTTGTTGGATTTGAAAAGCAGTTTGTGTGAAGTCCCTTCATGGAATTTTTTACAGCTTTTGAGTTTAGCCATCATTTTCTTTTCACTGCTGAAGAATCACCGTAACAGCCATATTACCACTTACTCTGCTAGTAACATGGGCACTCGGTGGCATTTTGACAGAAAACTGGAAGCAATGTTTGTAGGAATTTATTCTTTCTGTGATTAATTACTGTACAGTCATACCTCTCAACTGTCACTGATTTTGCAGAATGTCCCTGAGTTTGCCTCATAGTTTTGCCCTGAAAGATCACTAAGGATTGCAGTAAGTCACTAATGACAGACATTAGAATTACATGCTTCTTGTTGTTCATAAAATGCATGTTGATGCAAACATCTTGTTATTTTAGTTTTGTAAAAGTAAATTAGAATAATAATTAAAATGGTGGATCTCTTTACTACCATGTAGTTTGAAACATTTCTCACATTATGCTTTGCTTTGACAGAATTGTTATTGTTAACTATGTTTAGCTTCATTTTAATTTTCCACCTGTCTAAATATTCTCCAGGCTGTTTCATTTGTTTGCTAGTTCATTCTGTTGGCTCTATACATGTTCACAGTGTTATCCACATTTAATCAGACTGTGTCAGTAGTTTACTTCTTACTTTTTAATGCCACAGACAATTCTCAGCAATGATTCACACAACTCTCCAACTTCATGGTGTTTGAGTCTATGCCTCATTTCAGATCTATAGGCATCACAGACTGTTGTGACACCTAATTTCTAGTAAAAACAAACAGCAAATATATGGCTAGTTCTTTTTTTGGTCAAAATACTTCTCAAAATTGTGTTTAATAACATTCAACCCAATGTGCTGTTATCTAGTAAAAGGTATTAAATATGTTAAGGGTATCATCTCCAGCTAGGTAAAGGAAAGTAACAACTTTTACTTTTTTGCTTATTTTCAGCTGCACAGTTATTAATCACATAAAGAGTAAATTCCTACAAACATTGCTTCCAGTTTTCTGTCAAATTGCCACCGAGTGCCAATGTTACTAGCAGAGTAAGTAAGTAATATGGATGTTGTGACTATTCTTCAGCATTAAAAAGAAAATGATTGCTAAACTCAAAAGCTGTAAAAATTCCAGATTGCTGATTGTTGCATTATGGCTAAGTTGATATGCTATATTCTTTTTTCCTTAAAATTACAGTTGGCTTTTTGATTCACCCATCTGACACACCTTTTTTCTTTATCAGATTTATGGATAACAAAAGTAATTCTCTCATTTTTCCATCCATGGTTTGCTGTGTTACATAACAAACTTTTCCTGGTGTTCTAGTAGTAACTATGGCATTTTATTGTCACTCCTTATGTTGGTATCCTCTCAGAGGGGATATATCAATGGGGGAAAGATGTGCCATACAAAAGCTTGAGCAGTGTAATTTTGAAAGTTTTGATAAAAACAGAAATATTCTACAAAGGCTACATCACAATTTTATACAGTGTGATGGTTCAATATTCATAGCAAATCATTCTATATGTAATGGTAAAATACAGACATTAGGGAGATAGGTGGATGCATTCACAGTCTTTACTAATATGGCAGCAATTGAAAGGCAATACAGACTAATGTGGTATTCAACATCCACATTAAACCTATGAATACTAAAAGTTAGACACTATATATTTATTACACTGTTGTACTTCTGAATTTTTTTGTGGGGTGCAGCTTCCTTACACATTCCTTACAGTTGAGGTTTGATCTCTGTGCCCCCTTACTAGATGAAGTAAAGTCTGAGTTTGTTGCACCTCGGGCAAAAGAAGATCTCTTCTGTACAGTACCACCTCATTTCTTAGGCAAGTGCAGTTTTTTACTGTTGTCTGTTGGACAACTGTCTAAGCATGAAACATGTGTCTGACTCACTACATATGTTTGTCATATTATTAGCTATTTTAAATAATGATGTGGAGTACACCCATTCTAGCATGCATATCGCGTTTTAGTTTGCATATTTTGGAACAATACTATAGACCAAAGAACACACGCTGGAGGTTTAATAGTGCTGAAGCTTGATGAAGAAATATGACATTTTTGGTTACATTTTTACACACCATGTAAATGTGTTAAAATCACTATATATATATGCATTTATATACCAAGGTGCTACTGTAATGAGGTCCTTTAAGCAAATTGTAGTTAAGGGTTGGCCCCTGTCTCTGTGAAAATATTTATTCACAGACAGGGTTGTAGACTATTGAAATGGGCACTTGTAATAACTGTATAGAAAATTCCTGGAGATATTCGAGAGAGCATGGAATGGGATGAGAAAAGATGAAGTAGAGAAGGAATAAGAGGGAGGTAAGAGTACTTAAGGTTTAGACTAGATAGAAATGTGCTTCTTCATGCTGTCAGACTTACGTAGTTTAAAGTTATAAGGTGAGTGCTATTTCTTGGCAACAGAGTCCACTAAAAATAATGCTTTCATGTGACAACAGATAGTTTAGTAATTATGTTAAGCAAATGAGTTTCCACAACATCAGTAAACATAAATACACTGTAACACAGATGTGATATAATACCTTTTATTATACCACCATAGGTTTTGCAATAACTTGAGCTTTCAAGCTTGCATAAGCCCTTCATCAGAAGTTATTAAGTTACTCATGTTAAATACAGTTCTTAAACATCTGATTGTGCCTAGTAAAGGGAAATATGTCATTTATTTACAATTAGCTAAAAATAAATCTTGAAAAATGCTAGGGTGGAAACATGCCACTCATGCTACATCTCAAAGACAAAAAGTGTGGAGAGACTGGTTATATCCAGAGAAGGTAAACAAAAATGTATAATTTGTAAACTGTTAGTCTGTCTAAATAAGCAATAGGTGTGGGGTAGAAGTTTTTAGTTAACAGAAAATATAAATTCGCCATAAAGCACAGTGTACAATGATGAAAAAGGCAGAGACTGCCAAGAGAATAAGATACAGGATTAGAATGTATGAAAATTGCATGCAGTTATTTCACTAAACAGTCTGTGGTTTAGCTAACTTAGAGAAAGAGAGAATGAAGGAAAAAGAGAGCAAGAGAGAGAGAGAGAGAAGAAACTGGTGGTGTTAATGTAGCAAAAGATTCTGAAGAACAGTAGAATTGGATACAGTTTTGTTATGTTAAAACTGTCTGAACATTAAGGCCTTACAGACTTTTAAGTTTATGGTTAGTGTTCTGACCAGAATGCTGCCTTGTGTGAAAATAACTATTCCCTTGTTGTGAATAAAATACAAGTGCTAAAATATAAACTCCAGTAATCTTAAACAGTTACTGCTAATATTCTGAAATAGTGAGTAGATTGAATAAAGTCATCAAATCATGCATTACTAGAATAAAAGAAAAACAAACATTTGTTGCTCATTAGTATACCTTATTTATGTCCACTGCTAGTTGCTTAAAAGGAAAAGTTAGGTATTGAGTGTCTCATAAAATCAGTATCCAGGTTCATATACCTGTCAGATTGAACAACTGATCTCCATTGCTCTTCTTTCCAAAGGTGTGCAAAAACATCCTTTAAGAGCTATAACTGTCATATCTGATACAGAATGATCAGACTGAGAAAAGTGTGCTGATACTGGCTTGTCAGTCATTTTATTTGTAACTGTATATCTACAGGAGTTCATTCTAGTTCTGAGTAACTGGCCTGTCTCTCCTATGTAACTTGCATCTGGACATTTCCTGCATTTGATTGATATACCGTGGTTTTTTAAATGTATATAAATGAACCCTGTACTTTGAAACTTCTGCTCTGTGAAATTGTTATGATGGAAGCTGTGCAAATCATGTGACATGTTTTGCATCTTGCATAGTTGAACAGTTTGTGACTTTCTGGAGTATGTTCTGTTCTGGTCTAAGTGTGCTTCGGACAAGAAGATTCTTTAGATTTGGAGATTGTTTACAGTTGGGAGTGCTTGTTCTCACTGAACATTGGTTGGAGGTCCCTAACAATTCTGCAAAGTTTTTTTAAGTTCCGGATGATATGTTGTCACTAGTGGAACTCTGTTATGAAAACAGAATATGATTTTTACAATTGCGAAGTGTATATGTATATATTTATATATGTTTTTTTTGATTGCCAAATGGACTAAGGTTGATATGTAGTATATTTTCTTGGATAAAATCACAGACTTAATAATCTACTTAATAATCTGGTTAAATAAGAGGTACCACATCATAATAAATTTTATTTAAAGTACATAAGGGTTATATTATTATGACAGCTACTAAGCAGGGCAGGACCATCTCGAATGTCACACTGATGGGGGAAGGGATGTGAATTTAACATGTGTACCAATAACACTTAGTTTTACAGCACAATAAACCACTCCCTTGCCTGATAAAAAGTATATGTGTATATATATATATATATATATATATATATATATATATATATATATATATATATACACATATATATATATATATATATATTTAGAAAGCTTGTGAGGAAACTATTACTCTCTTTTGTTTTACTTGGATCGCTTGTCTGTGTGCTTATTAAAGGATTTTTGACTGGAATCAGACTGCCTGCCTTGCTTGGATTACTTTCGAATATTTAGTAATTCTGTACAATTATATATTTTTTATTATTTTTTTTTTTACTACAAGTTTAAGTTTGCTACTTCTACTACTTTTGTCTGATCTGATTAGCACACAATGATTAACTAGAGATATATGGACTGAAAATCTTCCACACAGAGAGGTTTCTTACACTGTTTTGTTTTTGGACCCACTACACTTGTTTAGAGGGTTGTTTTAAGACTTCGGGGATACCACAGAGAATACTTTTTTTTTAATATGATATTTTCATACAGGCTGCTTTTTCTGACAAAGACACACATACAAAGGCATTTATTCTGCTTAATTTAGCTGATTTAGAAGCCATAGGAAGAGAGCATTCATTTGTGTATGCACCTGCTGTGTTCACAGGGGAGGAGGAAGACCACCATACTGTGGCAATGGCTGAAATGCCTGAAGACCCTGAGTGCTTAAAATGTAAATTTAGAGAAATGTGAAAACCCCAAATGAATATTCCATTGGAAAGGAACTTATTTCACACAAGGGATGAAAAGCCTGGTGAAACTTTTGCAGCATATATAATTGATTTGAGAAATAAGGCTAAAACATGCAGATTTACCGAACTAAATCCTGCTTCTCAAGGAAACACAAATATGTTTGCTGGACATCCTCTATCAACAGGCATTACAATAAAAGGAAAAAAATGTTGTCCAAGGGTAAAAAGGAACAAATTCCAAATTGGAAAAACTCCCTCCTTAGCCTCAAGAAGCAAATTAGATCACTAGTGAAAAACTTCATAGCCAGTTATGAATCGAAACTTGCCTCCGAAACAAAGGGAAACCACAAAGCCTTCTTCAGTTACATCAGGAACTTCCATGACAAAGCCCAGGTTTGTTCTGAATTGGTACTTAACAGTATCACTTACACTGATCCTGTTGACTAAGACAACCTGCTAGCAGATAGGTTCAGCACAAACATCACCCTCCCCGTCCCCCCCAAAGGCCCTTTCAACATACCCGGTACTTGTCCTGCACTTCACATCTCCGTAGACCAAGTGTTACATGCCCTATTCAAGGCAAAGAACACAGCTTCTATGGGACCTGATAGTATCCCAGGCTGTATTCTGCACCATCTCCAGCAAGAAATGGCTATGCCATTGAGTACCCTATTCAACCAAAGCTTAAGTACAGGCTTCATTCCAGCAGAGTGGAGAACTGCCAATGTCATCCCCTTGCACAAAGGTGGTGCCACTACTGACCCTGGAAACTATCGTCCCATTAGCTTGACAGGTCTGATCTGTAAAGCCATTGAGCATATTATTATGGATCTCATAAACAAGGACATAGGCAATCTCCAAGCACTTGACCCCACCCAGTTCAGATTTGTCAAGGGCAGATCTTGCCTGTTGAACCTAGTTGACTTCTTTGAGGCTGTCACTAAGGCTCTGGATGAGGGAAAGTCAGTACATACAGCTTACCTTGACTTGGCCAAGGCCTTTGACACAATCCCCCACTCGGGCATCATCAAAAAACACAGCTTGCCGTAAATCCCTATCTCATCAGGTAGGTGGCCAACTGGCTCACTGACATGACCCTCATCGTCAAAATAGGCACCTCCACCTCTGATAGCAGACCTGTCACTAGTGGAGTTTTCCAGGGATCTGTCCTGGGACCCCTACTGTTTGCCATCTACTTCTCAGAGGTCCAGGCAAAGACAAAAGTCATGTGGCTGACCAAGTTTGTGGACAACTGTAAGTTGGATGCTGTCATTGACTCCCCAAATGATGTTAACATACTGCAAGAGGGTCTCACAGCAACTAATGACTGGTGCCAAAGTCATGGCCTCAAGCTAAATTAAAAAAAATGTATTGTCATACCATTTGGCAGAAACATGGCCCCTACTGATTACCAAATCAACGGCAACCCACTAAACACACAACCTGTGGTGAGAGACCTGGGTACTCAGGTTAATAACAATCTCACATTCAACCATCATGTAGTGGCAGTGGTCAGAAAAGCCTTTTACTTGGTTTATCTCATAAGTAAAGGGATTGCATTCAGAAAAAAAAGAAGGTTATTACCTCTCTATACTCCTCCCTCATTAGAGCAATATTTGAGCATAACACCCCATTTGGTATGTACCTCTCCAAACATCTGCACCAACTGGAAAGGCCATAGAAATACCTCACAAAGAGAATCATTGGCCTCCAACACCTGTCCTGTGTGGACTGGCTCAAATCACTATCACTCTACTCGGTACCGTACAGATTGCTCAGAGGTGATCTGTGTTTTGCCTACAAGGCAATCTTGGACCCTGCCCTACTAGAGATGCTCCATATCTGTAAGTCTAACTCCTCGCGCATTACCTGCTCGAAAGGCCTGAATCTAATATGTGACATCAACAAAACCTGCTGGAGAGACAGGTATGTTTCCCAGAGGCTGCCCCATCTCTGGAATAGACTTCCCATACATGTCAAACAGAGTACCTTACTGACACTCTTCAAGCACAGCCTTGATGAGTGGATAGGAAATCACAAATTTGCCCCAGGGGTTCCACCTTTGAGCATCACTGATAGGGGTGATGAGTACTGACTGAGGTTTATTTTTGGGGATAAACTCTTGGCTAGGCTTATAAGGGCCCCAGGGCCATTAGCCTAGTAACGTCCTATAATCCTATGATCCTATGGTGATTTGACAGATGAGTTGATAAAGGACAGGTGTGCATGTGGTATTAATAATGACACAGTTAGAAAGATTTTACTTTGAGACAGTGATTTGATGTTAAAGAAGGCCATTGAGATTTGTCAGATATACAAGCTTACAGAAAGGCACACAAGTATGTTTACAAATTTGAAAGCAAGTCTTCCAGTACCTTCCACAGCTCATATAGAGAGAATGCAGCATGAGGTTAAGAGATACAAGCCTAGGGGTGGGGCAACTTCAGTAAAACCCAGAGCTACTTTTGTAAGGCCTAAGGTGCATCATGCAGCAATGCACACGGGTGACTCAGCAAAACCCATAGCAAACCTCATAGTCACCTGTTGTAATTGTGGTGGTAATCATGAACCCAAACAAGAGAAGTGCTTATTTTTTGGCCAGCAGTGTCATTTTTGGAATAAGTAGAATCCTTTCAAAAGGTTTTGTAAATCAAATAAGGCCAATCTTTTATTAAAAGAGGACATTCCAAGAGGCAAGTTGATCAATTAGAAAGCTGCAACCCTAATTTTTATGTTGATGGTGTGTCTGTGCTTAGTGAAACAGTCAATGTCGTAGATTTGTGGGCAAAGAACAAAATCTTTTGGACTGTTTGGATTAATGGAAGTCCCACAGAGCTCAAAGTAGACACTGGCTCAAAGTGCAATGTTATGTCAGCAGAAACATTTGCTAGAGTAAAAGCTACAGTACAACTTGATTTGACAAAGTGTGCAAAGCTTGTTGCTTATGGTGGTGAAGAGATTCAAACTGAAGTCTCAGTAGTGCTTTCATGTTACTCTGCTATGACTTGCAGTTTTATGTAGTCAAGAGACACGTGGAGTCATTATTAGGCCTCTGAAACAGTTTGAAAATGGGACTGCTTTCATTTAATGAAGAAGTCCGCCATGTACGCCTGCATAACAATAGCTCAAATTTTGTCCAGACTATTTTTTTCTGAGTATGCTGATATTTTTGCAGACAAACTTGGCAAACACCAGCTGTGTACTCTATGAAGTTAGACCCAGAGGTCAGCCCAGTTGTCAGACCAGCATGGAAAGTTCCAGTAGCTATGCAGAACAGAGTCAAAGCCAAGCTAGACAGAATGCTGCAGTTAGGATTAATTTGTCCAGTAGAAGAACCTACTGAATGGGTATCCTCTATGGTAGTAGCTCATAAGAAAAGCTCAGATGATATCAGAATATGTACTGATCCAAGAGATCTGAAAAAGCATTAAAAAGGCCTCATCATCCAATGCGCAAAGTCAAAGAGGTTGCTGCCCTCATGTCAGATGCCATTGTTTTTTCTGTCTTGGATGCAAAGTGTTCATTTTGGCAAATTTTGCTTGACCAAAAATCTTCATTGTTAATCACATTTGGTACACCATTTGGAAGATACAGATTTCTGATAATGCAATTTGGAATAAATTCTGCCAGTGAAATCTTTCAGCGTGTGATAGAACAAATTTTTTCAAGCTATCCATGTACTATTATAGTAGTTGTAGTCTAGTAGGAGGCAATGATGAAGTTGAACATAACAAGAACCTCAAGAAGTTTCTGGAAAGAACACATGAAGTGAATCTTAAGCTGAATCCTCGAACATGCAAATACAGGCTACGAGAAGTTACTTGTGTTAAGTCACTTGTTTATCAGTTTGGGCTTACACCAGATCCTTCCAAGCAAACAGCAATTCTCGAGATGCCAGCTCGAGACAATGTTCAAGCCCTACAACATTTTCTTGGTATGGACAACTATCTTAGCAAGTTCATTCCAGATGTATGCCAACTTTCAGAATCGCTAAGAGAGCTGACACGCAAAGATGTAATTTGGTCATGGTCAGAACAGCACCAAAGAGTATTTGATCTCCTGAAAAAAAAAATTGCTAGTCCACAAACTTTCAGCTACTATGATGTTCACAAACTAGTTACTCTTTCCTGTGATGCTTCTAAGTTTTGTCTAGGTGCAGTCATTCGGCAAGAGGGTAGACCAATAGTCTATGCATCAAGAACTCTTACCCAGCCTGAGATGCAATATGCCCAGATTGAGAAAGAGCTGTTGGCAATTATGTTTGCATGTTCAAAGTTTCATAATTATATTTATGGTCGACCTATCTATATTGAAACTGATCACCAACCTTTAGTCACTATTTTGAGAAAGCCTATGCATACAGCTCCTGCCAGATTACAATAAATGATGCTCAAGTGTCAGAAGTACAATTTCAATCTTGTTTACACAAAAGGCAAACTTCTTTATCTTGGTGATATCTTATCCAGATCACCCAGAAAAAACACAGAACAGCATAACAATGAGCAACTTGATTTTGAAGTCATGGAAGTGACAGATTTTTTTCTTCCACAGGTCTTGATGAGCTCAGAAGTCACACAGCTTCATTTCCACTTCTCCAGAAGTTTAACCTCTTTATCGGTAAAGGATGACCTTCAAAGCAATCTTGTTTACCAGTAGAAGTGCAGCAGTATTTTCCATACAGAGATGAGAATTTGTCTGACAATGGTATCATGAAAGGGCCAAAAGTGATTGTTCCAAAATCCTTACAACAAGAGTACATTCAGATTTTGCATCGTGGCCACCCAGGTACTGATTCTACCCAAAGAAGGGTGAGAAGTCTAGTATTTTGGCCTTATATGGCAAGAGATATCGAGAAAGTACTTTCATCTTGTTCAGTATGTAATAGTACAAAGCAGCAACAACAAAAAGAACCACTTCAGTTAAGCCAGATTCCTGAACTACCTTGGTCGACAGTAGCGACAGATATCTTTGAGTGGAATGGTCAACATTACTTGGTGTTAGTAGACTCTTATTCAAACTGGTTCAAGACTGACCTACTTCCCAACCTAAATTCCAGTACTGTCATTACTAAGTTTAAGAGACATTTTTCTGTCCATGATAGTCCGCACAGAGTTATTTTCTAACAATGGTACACAGTTTACTAGTCAGCAGTTCAAGAATTTGCAGAAGCATGGGACTTTGTTCATATTATGAGTAGTCCTGAGTACCCTCAGTCAAATGGCTTGGCTGAATGTGCAGTTCAAAGTGAAACAGCTGCTAGAGAAGTCCAGGTGTGACAATACGAATGTTTTTCTAAACTTGTTAAATCTCAGAAACCTTCTTCGTGATAATCATCTTGGTTCACCTGCCCAGAGGCTTATGTCGAGACAAACCAGAACAACATTACCAATCAGCAGTAATTTATTGGTTCTATGTTCTAAAAACAACAAAGAAGTGAAAGCCCAACTGTTGAAGAAGCGTTTGCCCCAGATGTCTTACTATGATAAAACCATCAAACCACTCAGTTCATTGATAGTGAAGCTGCAGATGTCAAAAAGCTTTGATCGTATCAGATTTGTAAATAGTTTATGTCAAGAGCTGAGATCATACATCGTGGAATCACAAGGAATGGAATTCAGACAAAATTGGAAGCATTTGTTACCAGTTTCTGAACCAGAGTTACAGCATCTTGCCTGTGACAAAGACTCTAGTTCTCAGAGTGACTTCTCAATGTTCCTGTTCCAGAGAACATTCCGTCAGTAATCCCTGTTCCTGAGAAAATCCCAGAGAGTCCCCAAGCAGAACATTTTCTAGTGACTGACCCTGTTGCTAAACCCAGTCCTAATTATCATATTACGAAGTCAGGTCGCATCTCACAACTTAGTTCCAGATACATGGCAACCTGGACATGACTGTTGTTTTTCATTATTAGTGTTGGTATAATTGCATGCCTATTTAAATGTCATTCACCGGGATTCATGAAGCTTGCACCAGGTGCAGGCATAGTGTCGGCGTTCTAACACCAAAGATGGCCACCGAGTGATTCAGGTACGAGCCGTTCCCATGTGCACTACCTGCGTACGCTACACCCGCACAACTCCTGAGCCTTGTATGATAATTACCCCATTTGCAGGAGTGTAGCATGCAAATGAAGGTATGTAGCAATTCAGGAAGTAGTGCAGGCATAGTGTAAGCATATAGAAATGTAAACCGTAAAAAACGGTTTACATTTTTCAAACATAAAAATCGGAGCCGTGACAGCCGATCAAACACATGTATTATATTGTTAATATATGCCAATGACTAAATATATAGCCATTGGCATAAAAAAATGTATAAAATAAAAAATTAACATTTAATATATATAGTCGCACTATCGCGATGTGGAAACGCAGGGCAGCAGTGAGCAAAGGGGATCACAAGGAATATATAAAAATATAGAATAAAACCGCAATGAAACACATATCACGATTTCCCCATAATAGTCAATAGCAGGCATGCTACACCATACTCATGGCGCAAGGTTTGCTAAGGGGCAGTGACAGTGTTATGCGCAGTAGCTAGGAATTAGTAGACAATGCCATGCAAATGAGAGGAGTACTAGTGAATCACAGATTCCCCGCCGGTGTAAGGATGCACCTCACAGCGTAGCGTTATAACACTGAGGTGAGCCCTTGGGATAAAGATGACATCAAGATAGGGGTGTGTCGCCATTGCTGTAAGCACATTGGAGCATTACTAAACTGGTTTGCCCCTAGCTAGGCAAAACTGCAGGATAGGGGTGTGTCAAATTGCCCATAGCTATGCTTAGCTAAGAGTACACAAGGTAACCGAATATGCATGTGAACGGAGATGAAAATGCGCTTAAACCCAGTAAACGGGTAAGTGTGGCATGCATTGCAGCTGAAACAGGAAGGATATAGGATAGAAATAAGGAAATGCTGCAGCAGTGAAATTGGAGTACAAACGACTAATTAACACCTAGGAGCCTACAGTGGGCCATTGACAACAGCTAACAAGGCTGCAAGCAGCTACCTGCAGAACAGGAAAGGGGAGGGGCTGTACTGCAAAGAAAACAGCAAAGTGTCAAAGCAGAACAAAGACAATATGCAGTATATCAGCAACAAGGCACATTTTGCCATGAATGGGTAGGGAAAGTACAAAACAAGAAAGACAGCAGGTGGATGCATGTCTGATAATGGGAGGGGATCCAGGTCTAAAAGTGAATTAAAGGGCAACAGATTAATCAAGGCAGGTAAGTAAATCTCCACAGTAAAGGCCCCGCACATTCAGTACTCATTGCAAAACCCATAATTAAGACACGCAGCAGCTGGACTAGCTCATACACACCCACTTACATCAGTAGCATCCATAGCACAATACTATAAAGTGTGAAAGCACCTCACACACATTTGTGTATTCCCATACACTCTGCACCAGTGGTCTATACAGACGAGAAACTTTTATTATGTACATGTTAGGGGCTGCCATAGCTTTGATCCACCAGCATGTGTTGAAGACTGAAGGTGGTGTGGAGGATGATGCACACGACCACCGCAGGCACCAGAGGAGGAGAGTGTTCAGACCCAGGGTAACCTACCAGGGGCTACATGATCTGGAGATAGTAGAGCATTACAGGGTGGACAGGAACACCCTACAGCAACTTGTGGAGCTGTGCCAGCCACACCTCAGAGCCAGAACAAATAGAGGGGAACCCATCCCAGTGGATACGAAGGTATGTGTAAGCCTGAGAATACTAGCTACAGATACCTTTCAAAGACCAACTGGGGATATCATGGGTATCTCACAGATATCAGCAACCAAGGTACTACACCAGTTCCTGGATGCCATGTTACCACATGCCAAAGAGCACATATACATCCCCCGAACGCAGGAGGAGTTGGCCAGCAATATGCGTCTCTTCCACCGTGTGGCAGAATGCCCAGAGGTACTGGTTGCAATAGACTGCACACACATACACATCAAGTCACCACCCGGTGAGCAGGGTAGGCACTACATAAACCACAAGGGGTACCCCTCAATCAACTGCCAGGTTGTGTGCAATACCCAGGGCATTATCATGGATGTGTGTGCTGGCAGCCCTGGAAGCTATCACGACTCCCACATCTGGCATGCCTCACAGCTGTATAGGTTATTTGCCAGGGGGGACATCCAAAATGGCCACCCAGTGGGGGATGCTGGCTATGCACTGGAACCGTGAATGATGACTCCCATCAGAAATGCACATACACCCATGCAGGAACGCCATAATGAGGCACACGCACAAACCAGAATCATCATAGAGCATGTGTTTGGGATGCTGAAATCACGGTTCCGTTGCTTGGACATATCTGGTGGAGTCTTGCAGTACTCTCCAGGCACATGTGCCCACATCTTCATAGTGTGTGCCATGCTACACAATATGGTCCTGCGGAAACAGCTGCAGCAGGGACAGAATGGTGAAGGCCCTCACAGCCAGCCACCATTGCCAAGGGCACAACAGGCACAGAGGTACTCAGACCATGAACACCCTGAGCCAGCCCCAGTATGCAGACAGAGGTGTGCCCAGTATGCCCATGCCTTGGCAAAGAGGGAACGTATAGCACGCACACTGACAGTGTAGGCACCTAGGGACTTACACCTTTCTCCACCTGCACACACAGTAAAAATGGATGGCACACACATAAGACTACCTGTAAATTGTCATGTATGGGCAGTCTACTGTGTGCATCCAACATAGGCAGCCCTCAACTATTGCACACACAACAGCCATTGGCACAAGGTAAGTCAACACCTGAACAGTAAATTAAGCTATCAGCATATGCAGATACTGTATGTATAGATTCATAGGTAGGTACTTGGCAGCTGCCAGAGGCCATTCATAAGGCTAGCCAAAATGTGTCAGCTTTTGCCACCCCATTGATTCATTAACCATCCCTCTGTGGAGCAGAGCCAATAGCAGGATCCCTGGGGTGCATCTACTGTTCCCCATCCAATCTTCAAGGTTTCTCTTGCAGAGTATTAGTGAGGGCTCTGTATAATGTAGTTAGGGATGTTGTTCCAAAGTATGGGGAGTGTCTGTGGCAGGAAGCTGTCCCTCCAGCATCCTCCGGTTATTGTTGTGGCAAGGTCAGCTCACTACAGTGTGTGGCTCACTGTGACATGGATTCCCATAGGTGGAGCATATCCATCAAGCCTGAGTTTGACATGGCTGTGTTGGCCAGCAGAGATCATCTCTGGGTAAATGAGATGCCACTGAGTAAAGCAGGAGTTTATTCAGTCCAGCTGCATAGGCCATATGTTGGAGGCCAGAGTTCCCCTTGGTGAGGTACATTTGTGGACCCCCCAGCTGTTGGACCTGTCCTCTGAGGTAAATCTCACATGGGTTATTATACCCTATGATGGGAATGATGAGTGATGAGTAAAGGGGCTCTATAACCCCAGTATGTCTAGATGGGAATCCCGTAGTAATCAGATGGCCTACATAGAAGGATGTCCTAACTACTGTGGAGATATGATTGTCAAAGGGGAGATCACTATCTACCTTAGTCCTCAGATACCCCATTACCTCATCTGTATTAAAGTGGCTGCCGCTCATGTGTTAATATGTGGGTGCCAATTCCACAATGGAATGACCATGCAGTTAGTGGCACTTGGCTGGAGACTGTGTCATTGACACCCTGTGATGTTTTCTTTGAGGCCCCTTGAGGGATGTCCGTGTCAGCTGGACTATCAGTCATGGCTCCCAGTTTGCAGTCATCGCCAAACATGGTCTGCCGCAGTCCACCTGTGTTTGCCTGTACATCTGAGATGTATATGCCAAACAGTAGGGCTCCCAGGACTGAGACCTGTGGGACACCAGTCGTGACTGTTCAAGAGTTGGACCTGGAGACCGCTAGTCATACCATGTGAGTTCTGTGTGTAAGCCCGTTGGCAACCCAACCTATGATGTATGGGTGAATGTACAGGCTGGTGTGTTTATCAATAATACCTGAGTGGGGCATGGTGTCAAAAGCCTTGGTGAGGTCCAGGTAGTATGTGTGAACCACCTCCCCCATCATCTAACGTCTTGGTGACTGTATGTAAGATGTCAAACAGGTTCAGTAGGCATGAACTGCACTCAGCCAAGCTGACCTGGTTTGGGTCACATGTTCAAAGTTTACCAATGTCATTGTTAATGAGTGCCATGAGGATGCGAATCATACCATTGCAGACAAGGCTAGTCAGGCTTATGGGTTGTTAGTTACCATGGTCAATTTTGATTTCACCTTGATGGAGTGGAATAACGGTTGCCACGCACCATTGTATGGGCATGTAGCCTGTGGAGAGGCTGAGGTAGGAATGCTTAATTAGGTGGGGGGCAGGTTGTCTTGTACAGTTTGCAAAATGCAGTCTGGGTCAACATCTGCCTCCATTGAAGCTATGTTGTGCTGTTAGAGAGGGCCATTTCCACCTGTGTGTCTCTGATGATTGGGATAATGTACCTTTCGGGTAGTGTTATGGGCTCTTTAGGGGGTGAAGTATGCACCAAATGCATCTGTAAGGATGTTGGTGATATCAGTAGGGCCAGCATATTTTGTGCTATATTTCACCGGCATAATGCAAATCTGTGTGTCACCACGTAGATCCTTGACATAGCCAAAGAAGGCTTTGTGGTTATCTTTCGAATCCTTGCATATTCTCCTGCTGATGTTAGCTTTAGATGATGTCATGAGGGACCTACGTATCATACTAGTAATGGTCATGGATGTCTGCCCTTCGTGGGATTTGCTGTGTGTCTGGAACACTGTCCTACTTCTGTAGTATAGCCAGTTTATTGCAGCAGTCCACCAGACCAATGTCCTTGCCTAGGAGGAGTGAGTCTTGGTTTACCAGTGATGGCACGATCCATACATCCGTGTAGGTGCTTATAGAGTGCATTTGTAAATCTGTCTATATCTTGAGCAGTGTTTCCCTATAGCATGGGGGCTGTGAAACCCCCCACCCCTGTCACTAGTAGTGTAAATTTAGCTGTAGGAAAGGTATACACTGTGGTATTTGTGGGTGGGGGAGATGCTAGGGTGTGGAAACAGTGAATAGTTCATGGTCAGATCTAACCAGTGACCGGTTAACATCCACTGTGGTGCACCTGTTGCCCATGTTGGTGATGACCACATCTAGTAGTTTCCACCCCATGTAAGGGAGGTTACCACCTGATACAGGGCATATGAGGTGATATATTCCAGGAAGTGCTGGTCCTGGAAGTGAGTACCGGAGTACGTTTCCCAGTTAATGGTATGGTGGTTAACATCAACCAATTCCAGGGTGTGCATTATGACTGTCATGTTCTCCACTGTCTCCAGGTAGGTGGAGTGGAGGTACTGGGTCATGGAGGGTGATCAGTAGCACGCCACATTCCACATTGCAGTTGTGGCTGGTGTTAGCTGCACATGGATAATCACAGAGGTATCATGCTGCCCCATTAACCTGGAGATGTAGGTATCCCTGACGAATATGGATACAGCCCCTCCATGTCTGTCAGTCCATGTTCTGTGGCTGAAATGTGTGGTATGGGTTGTAGTCTGGTAGTGCTGGTGTGCTCTCAGGAGCCTTAAGACAGATTTCAGTTAATGCACAGATGTTGATGTTGTCCATCCTGAGGAGTGCTGTGAGTGCATGCATGTTGTGATCACAACCCCTGGTGCTGAATAGCATAATTCTCATTGAATCTGCTATTGTGCTGTTTATGGAGCTTTTATTCACCTTTGAGACTCTCCTAAATAAAGCACCATGAGGGCACCAATAGCCTTGGCCAGTATTCCAAAGCGTAAGGCTGACACATAGGCCGGTATGGTATCATTGCATGTATGTTCCCCATCTGTGCTTGTTTTTCTTCTCCCCTGTAGGTATCCTACTGGTAAGCAATAGAAAGCCTTAAACTTATACAAGTATTCTAGCTTCCAAGATAGGCTTTTGGAGTGACTAAGTATCAGTGTTCTGTATATTCTTGCTGTACTCAACTGTTTCCTGACTACATGGTGATT
>NC_056743.1:1764684424-1764706924 GCF_019279795.1 Protopterus annectens
CTATCGTTTGCAAGCAATAACAGCTGTGTATGTGTACATGTTATGCAAATGTGTAGTGACCCTTGATACAGGGCTGGGCCAAATAGCTATGTGCACACCTACATAGAGTGGATATTCAGAGTACAGACACACTGGTTGAACTACCAGATTTGTGTAGCCCAACCTCTCATTGCCAACGTAACAGCCGCCTGCACATACTGTATGTAAGGTAGTGCACAGCACTGTTAATGAAACAGGTTGCATATCATCTTAACTCCAGTTTAACATCTGCAGTAGGAATGTACGATGTAGGAGACAGCTGCCCATGTGTAATAACTGCATCATACGTGATGGCTCACACTATCTGATTATATCCTGATCATGTTGATAGTGGCATCAGAGCCTATTGATACATGACTCTGTTTGGAGAGTGGGTGTCTGTGCCCAACAGAGCTCATGGTCCTGGTAGATATGTCAGTATACACCCAGAGAAGGAAACAGACCTGTAGACACTTGCATCATCTGTAATCAACTAACAGGATGTGATGTGCTCCTCAGAGGAGGATTGCTGCTAAAGGTAGCTACAATGTTTCTGTAATAGCCAGTGTTGTCACATCCATAATGTACATGTGAGCATCACTGTCTAAAACATCTTCATAGGCAATATGTAAACACAGCACTTGGTACTTGTAGTACTGACTGCTCGGTTCAGGTGAGGGCCCACTGCTGTTACAGGGACAGCCAAGCAATAAACTGCGGGTCTCGCTACACAATGATACATGTCAGAAACACCATACGGACATGCATATGTCAATCCTTAACATGGAGAACATATCTGTGCAGTAGATGAGACATGTTTCAATGCTCTGGAGAGCACACCTGCATGACCATGTTATAACACATACCTCACCTCTTGCCCATTATCCTTTATTGGAACACATGGGCCGTAGGTGTGTCCATATTCCTGAAGGATATGTACACCCCCACGCTAGTTGCACTTGCATAACATCAGATGCATTATGCTGAGCAACTACCTTTGTGCCAAAGTAGAATTCAAAATGCACCTTGAGACAGATCACCCACCAGGCTGCGGACTTCCCAAATGTCATAATGTGCTGTAATGGGGAAGATTAGGTCTGAGACAGAACCATGATAATGGCTACTCTCAACTATTCCAGTATGAACTGGGAAGACTCCTCGTGTACCAACACCTGTGCTCAATGCATGTTGGATTCCATCAACCCCACTGACCTGGATCACAGTAGTCACACAAACAGGGATAACAGTATGCTACACATAGTTAGTCTCCAATGCCAATGTTATGTTTCCTAAGAGCAGAGTGGTGAGTGCCATGGCACCCATGCAGATGGAGAATGCATGTGCAAATGCTGAATCCTACACAAATGAACCTTAAGCAGTCACATATGTGCAGTGATTATGCCACTGAAACAGAACCAGGATTCAACCCAACACATACAGGTAGGCAAACTGGTGGCATCATGCATTAAGCTGTACCACAGAAGGTAGTAACTGTTGCAAGAGTGAACACACATGAGTGTAGGTGATCCCTGGTCAGCCTCAGTAAGATGCAGATACACCATGTAAAACCACGCAAAGCTACTGTGAAACTAATCAGCCACATATTATGAGAGCACAGAGCATTCTATAGCTGCGTCATTAATCGTAATGGCAACAACAAGACCTGCCGTGCTGCACAGCACTATGGCATGGGAAGTACTGCACCTACAGAAATAGCACCCATTCATCCAGATAGGGTCTCAGAGAACCTAAACCCACTCCCACCCCCCACCTACAACAGGTACACTTAGTAATATATCCATGTACACTACATGGCCCCTGTACTAACGACTATGCAGGTACAAGCTGCACTCTCTAAAGCCATACATACAGGTTTCATGGGACCTGTAAACATCCCAGGGTGTATCCTACACAAATGTAAGAACATTCAGCTATCCACATACACATCATGTTCAATCATAGCTCCATGTCAGGCTGTGTACACACCAAATGGTGCACAGCAACAGTTATCACACCCCACAAAGGAGGAGACACTACCCTGCTGAGTCTGGTCTGTACGGCCATGAACCATGGTCAACATAATTGATGTACTTGGTACAGATGTAGATGACAGTAGGGTTGATTCACACTGCATATCATGACCTTGCCAGGTCATAGGACACCATCACCCATACCGTGTTCCAGCTACACTCAGTAAACTAGGTGTATATTTCTATGTCACAGGAGTGGTTGGCAACTGGACTCCTGGTAGAACCCACACTACAGAAGGTGTCTGATGAATACATGCACATCAAACTAGTGCCAGCCACAGTAATACAGGGGTCATTCCTGGTATACCCCCTTTGTTATCTATACCAGACTAACACAGAAGGCATTAGCCTATTGATGTTTGCAAATGACTATGAACTAGGAGCAATAGTTGACTCATTGTGTGCTGCATTCAAAATACAGAAGGGCCTTAGTGTGTCAGATGTGTGGTGTGTGATGTATGGCCACAATCTGGCAGCTAAGTATTGCATTGTCATCCCCTATGTTACAAACCCTGTACCCATTAACTACCACCTAGGCAATGGTCAACATAATGGTGACTGTGTGTATGGGATGCAGCTGGACAGTACTTCCCTTTGATAGTTATGTCACCACAAAAGACAGGTAGTCATATGTGGCACCCCTAATTATGACAGGGTGCCATCCTGGAATATAGAGATAACTGCTCAGCCATACTCAACAGCCATTTGACCCATAATAGATCACATATTTCCTTTAAGGATTATTGCCCATGTGTTGATGGCCTACACTGCCCTTCACAATCCCTAGCTGCACTATGTAGCATGCAGCCTACCCTGAATAAAGCCATGTCCAACCCAGAGGTGTTGGACATGCTACATTTAATACATCCTGATTCCAAATAAACGCATACATCATAGACATCCACCTTTCTAGTACAAGGATCACAACATGCCTGACAGATCCCTGTCCCATACACTTAACATACTCTTGCCATACTATGCATCCCCGTCCAGCGAAGCTGCACATCACCCCTCTCTGAGACATGGTGTGATGATCGCATGCCAAATATATCAGTAACCATGTGTATCAGTTCTGTGGCACTGCTTGAACTGGCCACTGAAACTTACCTGTCTGTTGCCTACAGCTAGGTAACCCATCTGCCTAGGCTCATAAATGGTGCAGGGCATATAGCCTACTAGATCACTATGACCATACATGCTATAGTTGATATCCAACCCTGCAAATACCAACAGGCTAGCTATTGCCCCATGTGTTACACATGTGCAACACAGGTAATACATGTCAGGATGCTACACAGCTGTACAGTGCCATGTAGATGTATATGGCAAAACACAAACATGCTTGCAAGTCTGCAGGGTCACAGGTTATGTCCCTAATGGCTATGTATGACTATATATGTGGCATATACACAGCATTAAGGTCAATTCCATTAATGTGAACACATCCAGACATGTGCTGATAGGTAAAGACACCACTACCGGCAAACAGACATGCCCACGTCAAGACAACATCCACATGGTGTATGAGCAATGTCATCACATGACACACACATATATGGCAATAACATCACATCACCAGTAGGTGTCAAATTTGTGTGGCCTATACATGTCAGTGGTGTTAGTGTCATGTAGATTTACAAAGACATATTTGTAATCTTAATAAATGTGATACACATGTATGTTCAGCTGTACTGCTGTACTTCTCTGTGAGTTACTATGACCTGTCTCCATTGTTATGTCTTCCAGGCATGCCACGTAGCAGACTGCCACTGTACAGCTGCTTGGAGGATGAGGTCCTCATCCCATACCTCCTCCACAACTACACAATGCTCTTCAGCCATGTGCCACAGGATGCACAGCAGCAGGATGCCCTGTGGGAGGAACTCTGCAGGAGGGTAAATGATGTTGGCAGTCACAATCGCACCTATCAGCAGGTGTGCCGACACTGCACTGACCTGATAAGATGGGCGAAACAGCGTGCTAATACAATTTCCAGGGAACAAGGTACAACAGGTGGGGGGACACTCACCCAGCCCCCACTCACATGTACCGAGGAGCTACTGGACAACCTGGGGACACCTGCAGACCTCCATCCACAAGCTTTAGCTGGTATTGTGGAGGTGGGTGTCTCTCAACCACTGAGTCTGGAGCTGCCTGGTAAGTCATTACTGCACATAAAACACAACTATATATCACATAGTTACATGTGTTACTGTACAATATGTAATGTAACATCATATGCAAGGTTCATAGGTTCATAGGTTCATAGGTTCATAGGTTCATACTAGGCTATCTGCCCTAGGGCATTTATAAACCTAGCCAGAGTGTGTGTGGCTTTCACCACCCCTTAGGATGAGAATACTATACCCATTAGTTTGCTGTGCCTCTGTCCAGCAGTGATACAGAGATGATTCCCGGGGTAAACCTACGATCTCCCATCCACTCATCAAGATTTCTCTTGAACAGAGTCAGTGAGGGGCTCTGCCTCACATGGACTGGGATTCTGTTCCATAGTGTAGGGAGTCTCTGGGTGATGAATCTGTCCCTCCAGCACGTCCTATTTATATCCGTGTTGAGGTTTAAGTCTCTTGCTCGTGGCTCTGGTGGATTTGGATTTTTGAGGTGGAGCATGTCCATTAATTCGGGTTGGACATGGCCTTGTATGTCAGGCACAGATCACCTCTGAGCAGATGGTATGCGACTGAATAGAGCTGGAGTTTCTTCAGTCGGGCATCGTTATGACATATGTTTGAGCCCTTTATCCTTTTGGTGAGGAACTTTTGGGGTCTTTCCAACTGCTGCAGGTGTCGGGTAAGGTACATTTCGAATGGGCGTTGTACTCAATCATTGGTCTGATAAGTGAAGAGTACAGGGGTACAATGACCTCTCCTGATCTGGATGTGAATCCCTTCATGATCAGGTGGGCAATGTAGAAGGTCTTCCTAACCACTTTGGCAATGTGAGTGTCAAAGAGAGGTTACTGTCAACTTGGGTCCCCAGGTCCCTGATAACTTCTTCCGTGTTTAATGGATTACCACCTATGTGGTAATTAGGGTTACCTTGTTTTTCCCAAAGGGTATGACTATACATTTTTTGGCATTTAGCTTAAGGCCATGGCTCTGGCACCAGTTATCCATTTCTATGAGACCTCTCTGGAGGATGTCTGTGTCTGATGGAGTGTCAATTATGGTGCCCAGTTTGCAGTCATCTGCAAATTTTGTCAGCCACAATCCCCCTATGTTTGCCTGCACTTCAGAAAAATAAATGCCGAACAGGGGGGGGGGGGGCCCAGGACTGAGCCCTGTGGGACACCGCTCGTGACTGGCTTAGAGTCTGACATGGCACCAGCAACTCTAACCCTGTGTGTTCTGTCCTTGAGCCAGTTTGCAACCCATCTTGTGACATATAGGTTTACATCTAAGCTGGTGAGCTTTTCTATGATGCCCGAGTGGGGTATTGTGTCGAACGCTTTTGCTAGGTCAAGGTAGGCTGTGTGAACTGCCTTACCCTCATCAATGGCCTTAGTGACTGTTTTTGAAAAAGTCGACCAAGTTCAAGAGGCAGGATCTGCCCTTGACAAAGCCAAATTGGGTAGGATCCAGTGTCTGTAGGTCCCCAATGTCTTTATTTATGAGTTCCATTATGATCCTCTCCATAGCTTTGCAGACAAGGCTCGTCAAGCTTATGGGCGGTAATTTTCAGGGTCCGTAGAAGCACCGCCTTTGTGGAGTGGGACCACAGTTGCCGTACGCCATTCTTTGAGTACGTATCCTGTAGTAAGGCTAAGATTAAACAGAAGCCTTATGTGTGGGTTTAGTTCCTCATTGAGTTTGTAGCACACAGCCAGGGACACCGTCCGGTCCCATTGATGCTGTGTTTTTGCTTTAGAGGGCAGCTCTCACCTGGGCATCTGAGATGTTTGGGTGGCTAGACTCTGGTGGGATAGATATTTCTCCTTTTGGCGGGAGGGAGGGGGAAATTTGCACTGAACCTGTCTGCCAGTATGTTGGCAATGTCTGTGGGTTCAGTGATTTTTATCATTTTGGACTAATTCTGAGCATATCTGGGAGTTTCCACCCAGGTTTCTAACATAGCTAAAGAAGGCTTTATGATTGTCTTTTGTGTCATTAGCGATTTTTCTCTCAAAGTTGGCCTTGGATGATTTTATGAGTGATCGTAGTTTTTGCTAGTATTGATCAGAGATGCCTTCCCTTTTAGGATTTTGCTCTGTCATGTAGTAGCTTTCTCCTCTTGTTGTAGAGTTTGTTTATGGCTGGAGTCCACCAGACCGGCGCCTGCCTTTGGTGGAAAGGGTCTTGATTTTATTAGGGATTGCTTGATCCATACATTCCTGGAGGTGCTCGTAGAAGGCATTTGTAAGGGTTTCAGCAGCGTGGGTTGTGGTTTCCACTGGCTCGGGGCCTTGAAGGATACCACTCCAGTCTTAAGAAGTGTGAAGTTTGCTTTTGAGAAGTTCTTCACTGTGGTCTTTTGCTGGGGTGGGGGCGGGATGTGGATCTCCAGTGAGATTAATTTATGGTCTGATCTCACCAATGAGGGATATACTTCCGTGTGGAGCATTTTGTCCCCATGTTTATGATGATCAGGTCTAGTATATTTTCTCCTCTTGTGGGAATGGTGACTAGTTGTTCCATAGCATTTGAGTTTATGAACTCAAGGAACCTTTGGGCTAGGGTGTTGGGGCTTGAGTAATGTTCCCAGTCTATGTTTGGGTAGTTGAAGTCACCCAATATGATGGTGTTTGGAGAGACATTCATACTCTCCAGTGTCTTCAGGAAGGCTGTGTGGGTTTCCTGAGTTTGAGAAGGTGGTCTGTAGCATGTTACAAACTGTAGGGCAGTTTTACCTATGGTTAATTGCACCTGGATTGCACCTGGATGGTCTCCGATGCTTCGAGATGGTCTCCGATGCTTCCGATGCACACATGCCACATACTATAATCTGCTGCTCTATGTATGCACAGAAGTGCATACTCCATAGTATAGTGTATTGTACTGGCTTATGTGCTAACATGGATATTGCACCCTGTAGGTATCTCACAGGTGTGGATAATGTTCTTACTGCTGTGACACCCCTGTTTAGGTACTTATGGCATTTTGCAGCGACAGCAGCCTGTGTCAGGTGAGATTGTTATTATTTACCAGGCCTGATAATGCACAGAATATATTAATAGCATGCTATCTGCCATAACACATGTACACATAATGTATGGTGGTCCTGTTAATGGATACTGGTCAGATCTGCAATGCATCACACTGTTTACCAATGTAAAACAATTGAAGACTGTATGAAACACCTACACTAAACCTTCCAAACTGTCATTGCCAGATGTGTGGACAACAGTGAATACAATGGTGGAGGTGAGTTCCACTGTAGGGACAGGTGCTACATATCAGCATTACACATGTTGGGAATACAATCAGTACTGTACAGAGAGCATATGTGTGCACACACACTAAATGTGTTGGAGCTGGAGTATGCCTGGCCCACAGAATACACCCTTGCGGAGTATACCCTTGCTATGAATGTCACATAATGTCATATGCTATCAGACATGTCCATGACATGTTGTGGGCTGACTGCAACACTGCTCAACTATCCTACAAAACATGTCTCACATCCCATACATACCACCCTTTGTCTGCATAACCCTGTCCTCAGTGGGGCATATCACATCTATGGGTGTATGCCATATGGGATAACACTGACATGTGAAATAAGATGGCCATCACAACCATTGGACTGAACATGTGTACACGTGGCCATGGAGGATGGCCAGAGACATGAAGCAACACACACAGTAGAAGTGATGTACATGTGTGTACACCCTGTTGTACATTGGCTCGACACAATACAACTATGGCTTTTGTGTAATGGTGATATTGCAGATGTGAAACACTAAACATCATACAGGCCTGTGCACAGCTTGTGTAGGCATAACATGTAACCACCACATAACATGTCTTGAACATCTGGAGTGTGTCACAACATGGAAGCATTCACCTATACAGTATCCAAATACATAAATGTGTTGCACAACATACACATACATCCACATCAAGCCACAGATACAGTACATTCATCTTGCTGGTGTCAGACATCACTGTCATGCCTGCTCCTCATGTGTGTGAAGTACACAGATGGCATGTGGGACATAGAGTACATGTAAGTTAGCCATGTGTGGGCATAGTTTCCAGGTATCAGTAATATGGTTGCAAATGTGCAGGGGTGTCAGCCGTATACCCTTCTGTGACCTGTGTCACACATTCCACATTAGGGTTTATTGTGTATACACCTTGGTGACGTGGGTCACATTCCACATTAGATATGTATTGTATGTGAACATAGTCATAGCTATGAACTGTGTCAGTAGCTCACACTGTATAGCAATTGTGAAGCCACATGATGCTCTGCAATGGCTATGCACATCAGCTCAATGTGCAGTATGTCCCTGCATATTTGGTGGGTGGACAGACAACATTGCATCAGCTGAAGGCCCATAATAGTATAACACGTCCCTGCACTGGGATACCATTACTGTACTGTAGAGTGGAAAGGACACCATTGTGTTACACATGTATGCATGTCATTCAACATGTCAGCAGAAGACATATCATACTACATGTGATTGGCAAGGTCATATGTCACACAGCAGGCCGGTGTACTGTAAACCTGTGCTGGTCTGTGGCACCATTGCAAAGTATGGACAGCCATGTCAAACGTGTGTACAGCCACATGCACAATGTCTACACTCAGCTCAGGGGTAGGTGGAATAATGTTGAACAGACATGCACCGCTTTGGGGGAGATATGCAAGCTAGGGCTCAGGCAAACATAGTATGCAGTCAACATACCCTACAGCTCATGTCCTCACACATAGGGGCAGTGGCCAACACAGAACATCAGTGGCAGATGTACAAAGGTCAGCGATAGCCTGTTAAAATGTGGTGTATGTTGCACACACCATGGCAGTGCAGTGCAATGGTGCAAAGTGCATGCATTGTGTTGCAGGTAATGGTCATAGGCTACTAACACAAATGGTACAATACAGGTATGTATTCTAACCAACACTATAATTATGTATGGTGCATGCCATCTGCTATAACACATGCCTGCTGTTGTGTGCAACTCAGGGATGTATGATAAGTACCACTATAATTGCCTAAGCTGAAACTATAATTGTCTAAGCTGATTGCCATCTGCCATATCACCTGCATGTAGCGTGTGTGTCAGTGTGTGTCAGTGTGTGTCTGTCTGTGTGTCTGTCTGTGTGCCCATCTGTCTGTGTGTGTGTGTCTGTCTGTGTCTGTCTGTGTGTGTGTGTGTGTGTGTCTGTCTGTCTGTGTCTGTCTGTGTGTGTCTGTGTCTTTCTGTGTGTGTGTGTCTGTCTGTGTCTGTGTGTCTGTCTGTGTGTCTGTCTGTCTATGTGTGTGTCTGTCCATGTGTGTGCGTGTGTGTGTGTGTGTGTGTGTGTGTGTGTGTGTGTGTGTGTGTGTGTGTGTGTGTGTGTGTGTGTGTGTGTGTGTGTGTGTGTGCATGTGTGTGTGTCTGGTATAACTTGTAATGTACAGTTCTTGTCTTCCCCTCACAGGTGTTGATGTAAGTGTGTTGCCCTCCTGCGGTCCACCTGATGTTAGTGTCCCCACAGACTCTAGCAATGATGATGATAGTATGAGTGAGGCACAGGCAGGGTTGTCAAGGGCTGAATTTGTGCCATTGGTCACCATTCTACCTGTCTCCCCCTTATCCTCACACACAGTTCCCCTGCCTGCACATATCCCATCACCATCGGCCATAGAGGAAGGACAGTTGGCAGGTGGTAGCATGGAACAGGGAAGGAAGTGTGGTGACTATGGAAGTTGTGCCTGCACAACATGATCCCAGTCAACAGACTGGTGATGTCCCACACAGGCATGTGCCCAGTGCTGCTCGTAGGAGGACCACTGGCCAACATGCCCCTGCGAAACCAAGCACATCAGCTGGAGTCACCAGACGCATGTTATGGTCTGTAATGGAGGCACACGCACATGCTGAATGGCACAACAGAGAAGGTCTGAGGCATCAGAGGGCTGCTGTCCATTCATTAACTGACAACATTCAGGCACTTGCAAATGCTCACCATCATCTTGCAGATTTATTTATTTATTTATTTATTTATTTATTTGCCGTTGGTTTACCAGGATAGTCCATTGGGCCAAAATGTTTTGGATAGATGATTGGGTGACATTGTGGGAGTCCTTGACCATGGCATGTCAATCCTTGAGCATGGAATGTCTGTGCTGGAACATCTGGTGGGAGTGAGGCATCAGGCACGTGGATGTAGGTCAGCTACATCATCTGTTGAAAGTCTACATGAACATGCTACTGCACATGCCTGCTCCCATAGTGGCGGTAGCAGCAGTGCAGCTGGTGCTGTGCAGTCCACACCAGGACACAGCAGGCCACGTGCACATGGTCCTGGACCATCCCAACAAGAACACAAATCCAGTGGACATGTGTCATCAGATGGTACTCAATCTAGACCTTTGCCTGGTAGTGCCCATGCAACCCCTGGCAGGCGCAGGTCACGTGGCCATGGTCAGACACCGTGAACTGTGAAACCTGCCTTGTACAGTCTGCAATTGTCAATATTACCCCTGTGTATGCCAGCCACATGCCAGACCTGTGTGCATGCATACACACACACTGGAAACAAATGTAGGGCACCTCAACACACACACATGCATAACATCCACACACGCCCAATGATATCATAGGACTTGACACACATGCATGATGTCATCCAGTGGCACAGCCTAGGCCTCTGGCAAACATTATCACCCTGTGCATATGATGATGCCTGTGCCGCATCCCTGTCATCCACACCATCGGTGCAGGGACATGTTTGTATGGTCTGATGCACAGGGTGAACATACTAGGTAGACAATTGTAGATTAATATTGTTGAGTAGTGTTGACAGGCAGCAGACATACCATGTATTGCAGTTGTAGAATGCATTTTGTACATTTGACAGTATGTATCATGTGTAACAACGCTAACAGCATGTTGATCCTGACATTCTGCCTTCCTCTTTCAGATGTAGTTGCATGTGCCGGGGGATATTGGTGTTTGCGGGAGTCCCATATGTACATGTTGACTACCCACAGGTCAGTATGGCAATACCTGCATGCATGTTGTAGCTTCCACATCACAGTTATATTCTCCCATGTTTCAATTATGTTTACTGTTCTAATGATCCAAGAGCATGATAGCTGTGTAGTAAGCTACTGTATTCAGAGACGTCACATCCATAGTGAGTGACATCACAGGTATAGTTACCTGGAGCATGGAGTGGGAAAAAGAGTGGGATGCCGGAAGACAAGGGTAAAGGCCAGTGGAAATAGTGGCTTCTCATTGGGAAGCAGTAATACCCACTGCCATGACAGCATGCAAACACAAACACACCCACACACTCAGGGATTCACAGACACAGTAACACACACTCTGACACACACACACACAGTTGCTAGTGTTCGGATGAGAACCCCTGCCTATGTGCATATCATCATTATAGTGCTAAGCAATAACAAGATGTGCCACAGAGATTACACATGTACAGGTAGTTAGAATGGCCTAAGATTGAGGACATCGACAGGGATACTACAGTGCAGTGAGTGTATGTAGGGAGGGGGGTCCATCAGTAGGTTATGTAACAACAGGTCACACCCCAGGGAATACATGTTAACAGGCGGTTAGTATGCCCATCTACGATTGATGATATCAACACGGATGCTATATTGCTTTGAGTGGATGGGAGAGGGGGCATTAACATTTCACTATGGTAAAATACAGCCTCACTCCAGGAACCAGACAGCCATACACACGGACAGCCACACACACACACACACACACACACACACACACACACACACACACACACACACACACACACACACATAGATATACACCTATATCACACACATACAGACACTTTACATGTGTGAGGTTTAACCACCTGCCTATGCCTTTCTTTCTTCACTCTGTACTGGTGTCAACAACAGTGTTCAGAAGAGTGATAACATGTGGGATGTATTCCCAACCATACGTGACATATATGGACACACACCCACATGTGCCAGTACTGTGAATCAAACACCAGCCTATCTCATGATAGGTACCACAGAAGTACAGCACTATTGCATCTGGTACAATGCTTACTGACTCTTTCCTTTGACAACTGTGCTGATATATGCACAATATATGCAGAGGGGAGGTATTACTGTTACAGGTGTCATGAGGTTTGCCTTCAGTGTCACCCTTACAGCATTCTGCATTGTCTGTCTTCCACTTCAATTAACAAAACCTGACCTTAGTAGATACACAGGTTATTGTAGGATTGGTTGTAACACACCAGTGAGCTGTCCTCAGTAATCATTCATCTGCAAGGAAGCCCCACCACTTAGTAGTCATGTCCAAACATCTGTCCATACCTCATGTACGGCTTACTGTACTTAGAGCATATCACCATATACAGTTGGCAATACTGAGGCTGTATTGCAACAGCATGATGTACAAAGGCAACAGTCACCTTCCGACATCAGACACTGCACATACATGGAATCTACACAAACAGCAATACATGTACACATATGTGGTCTACATCAGTATGTGCACTAGCAGGTCAAGAGGATACATTCCACACCTTCCCCACGCCATATGTGAAACATAGCCGAGCATTACACCATAATGGATGTTGTATTCATGTACTGGTAGGACACCACCACTTTCATCGAGTAGTCAATTGTACATATATTACAACAGCACATATCAGCGTGACACACACAGCATTATTCCACGTCATGTTCATACGAACTGTTACTTTGACAATGCCATGGTGAAGCCATGGCACTGTAATGGTCAACAGTGAGCACATCATATTTGCCACACACACCTCATGTGTACTGGAAGAGTGCCAGCAATGTGCCTGTTAGAGCTAGGCAGTGCACTCATTCAAGCATGTGCGATGTCTGTGGCTTGTAAACATCTCACCCTAGCATGTACTGGCTATTGTAGTACTAAGGCTAATGTCCAGACAGCAAACAGCATGCATGGCTTGCAATTGTTGACATGGGGTATATGTAGGAGCTGTGGCCACACATGGCTGTACATGTCATGAACATATCACCTGTGACTACTCAGGAACATGCAGTGCAGAGCTGGATTTCCCTGAGTCTGTCAATACAGGCCTTGTGTAGGTCCTATGGTCCTGTTATTTGGGTATGTTTGTAGGTATTGCATTAGGTAGACATGTCTAAAGACATACATGCCACATGGGGTATTGTATGATATGATAGGTGTCATAGGTGACCAGTAGAGAGGAGATATTACCTCTGTCAACATAGATATCGAACCTTATGTACTGTTAGCATGCTATCTGCCATGTGCATGTGTGTAATGTCTGTAGCCACCTGTATGTAGAAAGGTAAACAAAAGCTATGGTAATGTAATTTATGTTGTATGAGTGTGGAATGTACATATCCAGGGAAGGTACGGTTAGGTCATATCCAACCATGAGGGTGTTGTTTACTGGTGTACAGCAATGGTCGACTGTGTTAATGCTAACAACATCCGAGGGACCCTGGTATGTGTACAATTGAGTTGGTTACAAACAGTGGTATTATAGCATTGCATAACACATTATGCAGCTGTGTCTGTACATGGGTACTTTGCACAGTTGATGTAGGCCTAGATACAGTCCACCAATCGAAGGTCATCTGGTGGTCTACCATACTTTGTCATACCACATATGGATGTGTGTTGGTAGCCTAGGAACATGGTGGTGGATGTATATGAGGATACAACCTAGAATGCAGCATTTGCCACTGTCACCTGTACCTGACTCATCTGTGATGTGTTATGTCAGAGTAGTGGTCTTTACATGTGAGTAGCCTTTACGAATATGTGTACACCACCTGGACTGGTCCATACCACTGTTATGGCCCACATGTCTGGATCTGAGTTATATGGTGGTAATGCAATTGTGCACTACAGAGCCTTCAGCCAGGTGTTCCTCACTGCACAGATGTCAGTATTCCCCATTGTAGGTTCTACATTGAGCAAATGAATTACTAAAACCACACATCTAGCATGGCTTAGCATAAGCATCCAATGCAATTGTCATGTAGGTGTCAGTGTGTTACATCTGTGTGTAGGACATTTGTCTTGGAATATGGCTATATGGGTAAATGTGACCTAGGTATTATCCACACACATGTGTAAAATGGATGCATGTGCTCTGTGTTGAAGGCTCGTCATTCGGTCATGACAGCCCAGAATGACAGACACTGGACAACCTCATAATAACAGCAGGACATTGGCTCATTGTTTTGGTCTAGCAGTTGCCACCCATACTGTGACATTACTGAGCATGGCATTAATGTGCTTGGTAGCAAATGCCCCATGTAAGGTGACGGACAGCGGCAGAACTTGTGTTTATGACCAATGTGAGATATACTTAGGGTAGCAGTCCTGCTAATAATGACAACTACTAACACAGCCGGGAGAGATCATCTTGACTAATGCACCTCAGTACCATTACACAAGGTGGCTCACACATTATGCTTGCACATGCTACTGTTCCACATATAATGCCACTGTCCACAACCTGCTATCAATGTATGCCTTTCAGGGCAGCAAGGTGTGTGACACATGCTGTAGGTAGCATCCACTTGTGCGACCCAGGTAACCTATTGTCTGTCACATCCACACATGCATGAATGTGTATAAATATATATATGTCAGTACTTCATGTACATGTATGCATGTGTATCACACAGCACAGACACAGATATAACATTTACAGGCCACATACAGGTATCAGGTAGCAAACCAGTATGATGTGCATACATACTGACAGGTAAGATGTACCTAACTGTAAACCTGTGTGTTTACAATAGGAGTCCATTACAACATGTTCTGTACATGTAAGTGTTTGAGCATTCACACTGCGGCCTTCAGTGGTTAGAATCGGAGTGCATCCCAAACAGTCCTGCGCTACTAAGTGTATGAGCGTACCCACCGCCACCTTGTGTAATTTGAGTCAGTGCATCCAAAAAGCCCTTTGTTACTAAGTGTATGAGCATGCCCAGTATAACCTTGTGTAGTTGTAGTCATAGTGCATCCCAAACGGCCTTGTGCTACTAAGTGTATGACCATGTCCACTGTAACCCTGTATAGTGATAGTAGTTGTCCATTCCGCAGATGGCCATACTCCAGTTCAGGTTCCTGTTGTGCTACAACTATACCTTTCAGGCCTACCTGCGGATGGTGTGTCTTGTTTGTGCATACAGATTGTAATGGACACCTACTTTAAACACACAGGTCTACAGCCATGTACTTCATGACTGTCAGTCTCCCTGTTGTTGTCCTCAGTTGTAGAAGGGCAGTCTGACTGCCTTGGGATGCGTAATCTCTGTGGTGTGTCTTGTAACTACGTAGTACTGTAATAGTGATCCTTAGATAGGTAGGAGTTCTGATCCCACCACTGGCAACTGTGTGTGTGTGTTTGTGGGTCTGTCAGCAAATGGTTAAGTGTGTGTGTCAGCAAAGGCTGAGTGTGGTTGTGTGTGTGTATTTGTGTCTGCATCCTGTCATGGCAGTGGGTTTTGCTGCATTGCAAAGAGATACCTCCATTTGCACTGGCCTTCATCTTTGTCAACCACTATACCTCTCTCTTCCCCCTTCCCACTGCAAGTAATCGGTCCTGTGATGTCACCAAGCTCAGACATGGAATCAGTAAGTGCAATTGTATGTGTTCTGTGGCACATACCCCAACTGCATACCATTGTACTAGTTACCTTTACATAGGCAAGACGTGTATGCACAATACTGGCAAGTGTGTGCGTGTTTGTGTGTGTGACTACCCTGTAGCCAGGCATACACATGTGTAATGTCTTTTAGCACACCATGGTAGCCATCTGTGGTGACTGGTGTCTACAAAGTATTACATAGTTAGGAATGGTAAAGAATACACAGTCAAGCACGACTACAGAAAACCAAAGAAACCGTGTTGGGTAAAACCTTGGTGCAGAAATAAATCCAAATAAAAGATAAAAAGTAAAACATGCACCAAGATAACACACAGCAAAATGTTTAATTACAGCAAAGTACAAAGTGGTAAGCGCTTTCACAACCGAAGTTGCTTCATCAGACTACAGTTGGGTATGTTATTTTCCTGTGCCACTGTCGAGCAGTGACACAGAAGTGGTCGCTGGGGTGTAGGTCCATACACATCATTCCCCCACCCTAACTCCACATTCCCCTGGGTAGATTACATTAGCCATCATTCCCCACCCCAAACTCCACATACATAACAACTATCCCATCTCTGGTGAACTTATGATTTAAAATGTTATAACACAAGAGATGAGTCTGTTTTGCGTACACATCAGTTCCTTTGGAACCCTTCTGTGTCACAAAGGGCATTCAGACATATATATATATATATATATATATATATATATATATATATATATATGTGTATATATGTATATATATATATATATATATATATATATATATATATATATATATATATATATATATATATATATATATATAGCTATAGGTGTGTCTGTATATATGTATATATATATATATATATATATATATATATATATATATATATATATATATATATGTAGTTATGACAGTTGTACAGATGTAGACTTGTCTTTGTTGTTTCTCAGAATACAGTACATTCAAGGGTACTGTACATATGTACACAAAGGGACTGTCCCATTTGTTTTCAGTACTGTGGAATACCTGTAGTAGGATGTGCATTATAGACTCCATGCAACATATGTACAACCCACATGGCATAGTGGTACATCCAGTGACCTCAGTGTGCATGGTCCAGGGTTCAAGACCTGCAAGCCTTGTTGATACTGTCAATTAGGACTACATAAGACACTTTTAAGCAGGTGTAAATGTGTTTTCATGACAGTAAGTAGCTGGTACACGCAGGTAACAGACATGTACAACCCGCGGTACACTTGGAATGCCATTCTTTGGCAATCCTACTGATGTCACCTATCTATGAATACATCTCTGGGACTGCTGTAACCCAGTAATCCCCATGACGTGTGCTGTAACTGCGTAATGCTGTAGTGTGTTACACTAGTTTGGTAGGTAATCCCAGACAGGTTGTGTGTGTGTGTGTGTGTGTGTGTGTGTGTGTGTCTGCCTGCCTGTGAACAAATGATGCTTTTAGAGTATGCACACTCTTTACAACCCACATGACCACCTTTGGCAGTCCTGCTGATGTCACCCACCTAGAAATACACCTCTAGGACTATTGTAACCCAGTAATCTCTGTAGCACATGCTGTAACTGCGTACTGATGTAGTGTGATAAACTAGTTAGGTAGGGGTTCCATTCCAAGAGAGACCATGTGTGTGTGTGTGTGTGTGTGTGTGTGTGTATGTCCCTGTCTGCCTGAAACAAGAACAATGCTTTTTTGAGTATGCACACTTTTTACAATTCACATGACCACCTTTGGCAATCCTGCTGATATCACCCACATAGGAATACACCTCTAAGCCTACTGTAACCCAGTATTCTCCATAGCGTGTGCTGTAACTGCGTATTGCTGTAGTGTGATAACCTAATTAGGTACGGGTTCTATTCCAAGAGAGACCAACTGTGTGTGTGTGTCTGTCTGTCTGCCTGAGACAGGAACTATGCTTTTTAGAGTATTCACACTCTTTACAATTCACATGACCACCTTTGGCAATCCTGCTGATGTCACCCGCCTAGACATTCACCTCTGGGAGTGCTGTGACCCAGTAATCTCCATAGCACATACTGTAACTGCGTAATGCTGTAGTGTGATACACTAATTAGATAGGGGTTCTATTCCAGGACATGGCAGGCATGTGTGTGTGTTTGACTGTCAGAGCCTGTGTGGAGGTGGCTGTGAGTGTCTAACCACTGGACATTTTGGGGAGCGGATTTTGTAGTTTTCGTATATGGTGTCCATCTTATATGTCACAATGTCCACCTCATGAGGAGTACAGATGTCAGTCAGCCAAGGGACTCTGTTGGCAAGCCATACCCCTACATCTGGCAAAAGGCCTGGTAAACAAATTATGCAACCCTACTATTACCCGGAATACGCCCTGAACTCATGTGTCATACACAAACACACTTGCCTAGAATATCCCGCTATGTTGCTAGTACCCTGCACATTGATGACAGATAGTAGGCATGGTGTGATTGCAGTGGGCTGCAGAGGGCATGGCACCCTGTACAGCAGTACAATAGGCACATAATTGCAGACAATATGCCTTCACTATGTTCCCCACTGGATGCCTGCAACATATGTGGTGCCATCAAATGTGATCCACAGAGGCCATACAATGCCTTACACATGTGCCCTGTATGGACCAATGCCACTGACACCAGGGAATACCTGTATCATGCTATCAATGCAGGTGCAGGGTCAACCTGCTGACTATAAGCAGGTTCTGCCGCACAAAGCCAGTATTGGCATATCAGAGGATAACAGTCTGTGTACACAACATGTTCCAGCCAAACCAGGTACACCTGTACATGTCACTGTACATTATTGTGGGACATGCACATCCCAGGCAATGTCCATGTCAAGGACTATCAAACACAGACATGGCATGCATTGCAAAGCTATGGCCATACACAATGGTAACCAGGATTTCAGGACAGTTCATACAATACCCATCTGTGTGGGACATTGCAGACACTACACCCCTGTACCACACTGTACACCATTGTCGGTGGCATGATGCCAAGGATTACCCATCACTCAGCCTTGTACAGCCATCTTGCACAGCCAACCACTACACACCCATGAAGCAATGCACACATGCATGTCAGTACTGGCACCTTGTGTCTGCGTGTGGGGTATGATGCTCCCACCCACAGTCACTCCCAGTATAACTCCCATTGGCATACTGACAGATGTCAAACATGTTCACATGCCCTAGCCCATAGAACCTCCAGATATACCCTGTGGTGCATGTAGTACATGTGCATTACTGCAGTGTGGCAAACTAAGTGGTTTGGGAGTGTATTTGTGGGCCTGGCAAAGAGTGTCAATGTAAGCCCATTAGAGAGTGTGGTTGTGTTGACAATGACATCAGTTCATATGGACAGCCAAGTGTGCTACACCTAATGTATGTCTACTATATCTCTGTTGCAGATGTCACACACCAACACACATATATGTTCTTACAGCACACCAACATGTCAGCTTTGTGGCACATGGAGTAACTGCATGCACTTGTAATAGTAATGACTAGTCAGTCAAGGGTTTGAACCCCTGTACTGGTAGGAGTGTGACAGACAATGCTTAGGTTTTAGTCTCCAAGCCCTTCTCTGATGTACTTTGCCTCTGTCTGTCCCTCCCACACACTCTCTGGTGGATATGGAGGTGTACACCTGCTCAGCAGTAGCTTGTGTATTGTAAGTGATGGTCATGTTCAGGTGATGGCCTCTGCACCTATTGCAGTCCTCTTCTAGCTGATTGCATGTGGAACAGCTGTGATGATGTTCCCATAACCATTCGCATGAAAAACACAGTACAATATCTAGGAACATCATGTTGTTGTTTGCCCATGACAGTCACTGTGAGTGGTACCTGTATCTGGTGTTTGGTAAACGACATCACAGATGATATCTGGATGTTCCACAAACAACATACACAATGGGAAATAGCCTAAAGACAGGAAGGTGATGTGCCAGACATGACTACAGCATGTAAGTGTAGCTATACTTCATTGAGACAACTGCCTGTTTAACAAGTTGTGTGTGGTAATGGCTATTCTGCATGTTTTAAAACTGACAAGACAGTGCTTTGCTTGTGAGGGACCCCCATCTGTAGGGCCATCTGTGGATTGGTCAGTGTGTGGAACCATTTGTTTCCTGTGTTACTCACTGAACACACATATGTGAACAGTGGGAGCATAGTGTGAGGATTGCAGCCAGTACATGGTGATAGTGATGAGTTACTGCCATTGCATCCCTGACTGGACATATATCACATGAAACAGTGGTATGACACTGTCTGGGGTTCTCAGTGACATGCCAATAATGGGCCACTGTTCATAGCTGCAGTCACAAGTCTTCTACACGCTGTACAGATGTCATGCAGTATATATGCATGTGTTGTGCTGCCTTTGCAAATGTATACCATCTGTTGTGTTGGGTTGATGGTCATATCTATGCATGCTGTTGTAAGTAATCCTGAATGCTGTTGACTATTACTAAGCCATATCTGTGTTTAAACTGCAACACCATAGGCTGCATGGGTTTGGAGGTCCCGGCAGAACCTCCTGTCCCACTTGAACAGGCCATGGCACCAGGCAACAGCACATCTTAGGCCCAGCCTTGGAACACCACCTCTGTTGGCTCTGCATCACCTTCTGGTGGTACTGCCACTGAGGATGGTACTTGTCCCCCATAGGAGCAGGTCCAGACAGGAACATGTCTGCTGTCGTACAGTCCTGGATGTGGTACGTAGGGGGCTCAATAAGGGGTTTTGAGGTCAGATACACCAGCTCAAGGGCAGAGTGTAACATTTACAGGGTGAGGCTGCCCCTCCTAGACAGCATCCAGCACTGCCACTTTTGCAGCTGTTTTGGTGCAGTGGTGGCTGCCCATGGCTGGGGACCTCCGTCCCACTGTTTCCATCTGGGGGCTCATGGGCTTGTGAATGCCGAACACCCCTCCCCATTCGAGGTATATCCCCCTACATGTGTCATATACCTGCCCTGTATGCTGTCTTGTCTGTCATCCTACCCTACCTATCCTCCACGAGCATACCTACTCTCTTTCCCCCACATCCCACTCTCACCCTACGGAAACAAAAGGCCAATCAGTTCCTAGAACAACATTTGCCTCATACATAGTTGTCCATTTCACACAAGTGTCCACTGGACACATGTAACCCTTTTAATATGCATCACAACATACTCCAGTTGACCTCACCCCTGTCTCTCAGGCGCACAATCCTAGTATGCACATGTCTCCTAAATGTTCCAGGTACACGTGATGTGGATGACCCCATTGTACACACAACACTACCGGTACCTCTATGATTACCCCATTTACCTTTATCATGATGATGATGTCACACACAGCACCTTGCAAGAGTACTGTTCTCACATAATGATTGGACAGGAGCTGTTGTGTTAATGTAAATAACATGCACAGAGTGATGTATATGGCCAATGTACAAATGTTTGCGTGTATGACTGACACATGTCTGTCTGAGGGTGTCTTGATATTACATAGGATGACACCACTACATAATACAGGCATTGCTGGTGTTTCCCTTTTCTTTCTTTTGTAATGCTTTGTTGTCACATGGGATGTTCCTGATATATCTATATGTATGTATGTATCTATATGCTGGACATAAACACTCACAAATACATCTACATGATGGAATACATTTCCTATACTGTTGAATGACTGTGCTGGATGATATGTTTGTGATAAGGTCCGATGTCTGTATATCTGCCATGGCTTAGTGGTAAATCACAATAGCTGTGTGTGCAGGGTCCTGGTTTCGAGCCTTGCAGAGGCCATTTATTTTGTTGCTGGGCAAAACAAGGCCATTGGATACGGTGTGATTAAGGCACATTAAAGCAGTTGTGAGCGGGTGTGCATGGGTTTGCGCGGTGCTAAGCAATGCTAACCTCTGGTTACAGTTTCTTACACTCGGTTAGCCTCTACATTGCTTTACCAGTGTAATGCTCGCATACTGGTGGCCAAACAGGCTTACACCCACTTGCTCCCGCACTTGCAAATGCACTGCATTTGATGTTTGCATCTGACACTGGCGCCCCTGCGTGGGAGTGAGGACTATGATATTACCTTGTGATGCTGCTACATTGGATTACATGCCTACAGTATCGGGAATGGCTGCCCATTAGGCAACAGCATGCCGTTCAACTGTACGGAATCCGCGGCCTGTCCAGAGTTTGATTCATATTATTGGTGTGTTCCTCTTACAATCTGCACCCATTTGGCTAATACATGGGAACTGACACTCTTCAATACAAACAAATAATTGGGTTTTGGAACCCACATCCTTCAGCCGAGTCATGCTACTGCATATCTAATATTCTATCATCTTTCTAAGGTTGTCAGTGGAATATGTGCTTTATGTCCCTATCAGACCTCTCATACGATTGGGGAAATATACAAACTGAATCAGGGACACGGCATAACAACATCAGGGATACATTTAAATTATTGGTGCTATTAACTTGACACATTGAAAGACTCAGAGCATATGAATTCATACATATTTTCTGAGGTAAATAATGTTTATAACTATTAATTGGTGTTGTTATTCATTATGTGTAATTCACCCCCTTTCCTCCAAATGTCACTAGTTTTAGGAGGGATTA